>NW_018127949.1:2173782-2189410 GCF_001952655.1 Monopterus albus
GCTGCCCGGGCCTCACAGCGTCAACACACCGTCGCTGATTAATAAAAAAATGTCAGACGAAGAACCAGCCCCTTCGACAGGGAGGAAAACAACGTTACGGTAATAACCGACCTAAATTCTGTTGTCGGAAACATAATGTTTTGCGTAGCTAGCGGCGTTAGCTAACTGTTATTTATGCTAGCGTCTCTGGTGTTGTGGTCAGTGTCAGCATGAGGTGTACGGCGATAAGTTTGAACCTTTGAACGTTACATCAAGTATTCAAGTTAAACTACTGCTTAACTAACAGATAGCTCGGTTTAAACTATGCTAGTTAACCGCAGCAACCAGGTGAGGGTGGGCTCATCATCACACGAACTGTAGCTGTATTTATACGACCTGTAAGTTAATTAGGCTACCATTTAAAAAGATAATAGCTTGTATGTGAAATCGTGAAGAGGTCATGCTTTTATTATCTACATTAAAGGTTTTGACAGACAGACTTTAACGTTAAAAAGTTAAACATTCATCCTGCCAATGAGAGGACGGTAGGTAACGTTACATTTTAGTGTAACTGTAAGGATTCGGTATTTATTCAGTGTTTTTAATTCACCGAATGTTAAAAATATCAGGTGTCGTTAAAATAAGGAGTTATGCCATCTAAATTATAAATATGCAGGAATGTAACGTTACATTAGGCAATGTGAAATGTGAAAACGACGAGGACAAATGAATTAAAGACTAACCAATATAGAAAGCAATGATATTATTGATAGCCTATAACATTTACAACGCAGACAGGGAGCTAAAGTGTTGCTGAAAATAAAAAACGAATAATTTTTGCATAACTACACGTGAAGCGAACGGTGCGGCGTTTACGTGACTGTAGGAAAATTTAAAAGTCTTCGTAATTGTCCATAGTCACGCATTTGGTTGATGTTTAAAGCTGCATTAACTAACTTCTCCCTCTAATTTTCGGCCTTTAAGGGTGAAGTGAAACTCAAAACAAAGTCAAGCAGTACCTATTTTCCCTCCACTCCTGTTTGCCCCTCCTGCCCTGTCTGTGAACCTAGGTCATAGGTGATAATGATAGATGGAGACAGTTGTGTCAGTGAGGTAGCACAGCAGTAATAACCCTCTCCAGAACTAATGTATACAGAATATAGAGCCCATGGTTTTTGGTGGCATTGCAGCGACACATTGTCAAGTAAAGAGGTTTACATTTTTGTGATATGCATATGTATGTCTAATGTTGTTTGTAGCAGATGTATCTGCAGTAACACAAGCATATTATACAGTAATATTGATACATTACTGATATTCCAGACACTGTCACCTTGTATTCCATGTTACATAGTTGACTGTGAGTTGTATGTGAAATTTCATGTTACACTTTGAAAGATGAAAAACTCACCACTTTTCTAGTTGTGTTGATGGTGCAAATTTGAACAATTTCTCACTAAAATGCTACATAGACTGCAGTGTTATGTTCGACATAAACTGGACCAAAACTGAACAAAAATTGGCACAGTTCCTTCATTTGATAATCCAGGAAAATGCGCTGTTTTCCACAAATTGAACAACAAACCACTAACATCGCAGTCAGTTGGAATGACTTCCAATTACAACCAAAATAATTCACTACAAAGGTACAAAATTGAAACTCTGATGTTAGCTTGCTAATGAAGCTGGCATACTGTATACACATTAGCCAGCTACAGTACTTAGGTGGCTAGGAGGAAGAAAGCCATAGCTGCATCAAATTTCAGTCATTTGGATGCTTATAAAACTGTCCATCTTCGACATGCCAAAGCAATATTAACCCTGGTTTTGCCTCGTTCTTTGTCGCACTCTTTCTGTGCTACAGAACATGGCCTCTTGGGTCTAACAGGTCCACTCCCATCCTGGGTTGTACCTGCACAGGGAACCTCGATGGTCTGTGAAATGAGCTATGCTGGTTTGAAAAACGCGTCTTATAACCTTGAATCAGCAGGAGCGTGGAAGAAGTGCAGTGCAGATTTTAACAACAGTGGCTACAGAGGGCAAGAAACAAACACAAGGCCTGAAGATAGTAGAGTGGGGTGGGGTGGGGGTTAGTAACTTGATTTATCCAAATTTGTGCTAAATCTGATTGATAAGGAAGAAAAGTTATTCATGCTTTCTGATGCTGTTAGTTGGGTTTATAATGTTTCCTTTGTGCTACAGAACTTGACAATAGTATAGTTATCATTATGATCAGCTGAGAAAATATGCAATATGCTGATACTTCACTATTCAGCTCAACTGTGTGAATTATGTGCAAATAAAAGTAGTAGGTATGGTTAAAAATGTGCAGATTAATCCTATAAATATCATAATTTTTATTAGTTTATGGGTGGTATTGGCATTCACCATATGGTCCACCTTCTTCCCAATTGGGCTCAAACGCAGCATGGAAAGCTGTACAATAATTGGAGCTTGTGGAGCCAATCATATAGCTAAGAAAACCTAAGGCCCTCCCACTTGCTCCACCAACCAGTCAGGGTTTGCCAAAGTGTAGTGCAGGTTCCTGTAGTAAAAAAGCACATTGCTTTGACAGAAAGGAGGAAGCTGTTGACCATTTCATTATCAGTTTACACTGCTGAGTTTTATGACATTATGCCAAAACTAAGGTAAGATCCAAAACGATAATGTCCTCCAGTGTTTCCACTGGGAACAATTCTGCTGTTATGATTGTCTTTTATCAAAATGTACACAGAGTTACTGCCAGTATTTCAGTGGGTTGATTGAGAATACTGATGGCAGCTTCAGTGAGATTATGTAAATGCCAAACTATTACTCAAGAGGATGATTATGTCTTTTAGAAATCCGAACCAGACACCGACTACATTTTTGTCCTGTGAGTAACCTTTTGTGAGAAGTGGAGTTTGGCAACAATGATATCTTGCTACTAAATAGCCTATTTTCCTGATGAAAATGGTCACAGGGAACATACTGTTTTCAAAACTATTCATTGCTTTCAGCTTTAGTCAAAGAATACCTATATCTAAAGCTTTTAATGACACATTTGCTACATATGTCGGTATATGGCAACATTCACTCACCAGTTGTTCGGAATAATGATAATCCTTTATTTTAGTGTACTGGAGTGCCTGCTGTTTATTAATGAATGAAAAACTATGATCGGTAGCTTTACATTTGTCACTGCAAGCTGAGGACTGAGCTCTCCCAAAGTTGTACAGAATCATCCGTATGAGCCCAAAAGTTTGTTTTTTTTTGTACGTTTCTGGAGCTTTATTTCCTTATGTGTTGTACCTGTGCTAACCACAGAGGGAAAGTCAGATAAGAGAGCCATTAGTGAGACATGGGATCATCTCTCATCAAGGTTTGAGTCATTTAGTTCAACAAATTAGAGCCAGATGTTTTTCCCTATAACAGCAGATGGTGAGTGGGAGTCTGCATAATACAATATGCTTTTGTGTCTCCACAGAGAAAACACCCTCTTTGGGATGGGAAATCCCTTGCTTGACATTTCAGCTGTTGTGGACAAAGATTTCCTTGACAAGTAAGTGTCAAAATGTGTGCCTGCTGATATCTTGATATATCTGACCTAACTGCACTGACATTATTTTTATCCTTTCCTAAAAGGTTTGGACTGAAATCTAATGACCAGATCCTCGCTGAAGACAAACACAAAGCTTTGTGAGTCAGATTGTCACTAGGACACCCCTTGCTTCAGTAGTGTAATGCAGAGTGTTAAAATTACATGGACCCAAATAAGGACTACACTAGTCATTCATACTTCCTTCTTGACACTATGCTCAAAATAGCCAAGTCATAAATCTGGATCTCTCTATGTGGGAAGCACACAACTTGACACACCCAAATTTTTCCTATAGCAAACTTGTGCCAAACTATACCAAGAATTCTCTGAATTTACTTCTGCTTAAGGCTAAATAGCTTATGGGTTGTGTAACTACAGGCCGTTAGTTTGACAGTAAATAAATTTAACTCTAGCTATTTGTTTTGCTAACCTTGCAGGGTTCCTTTTCCACGAACTCCCTCCTTCACTTTGCAATCTGATGCAGCAGCAGTGCTATAGCCTTCCTCAAAAACATAGTTGTATGTCTCTGAGCACAGCACTTTACCCTTTAGAAATCTACTTAAAGGTAAAAATGAACTGTAAACACAAAGGCTAGCTAAAATTAAAGGAGGGCCCTGCCTTCATTACTAACCACTCTAGTTACTTTCTTTGAAAAAGTACAGTGGGTGTATTTTCAGGGAGGTTGTCTGTGCTAATTATACACCATCTTTAGGTCAGATGATGGTGAGAGGGAGGTGTCGAGTTTTCTCTGTAGATTTGAGGATTAAACTATTTACACATTCATAATGAGTAACATTCCACATTTAGGACATAGAGTGTAAATCTTTATGTGCTAGCCTATTCTAAATGAGTGTGAGAATAATCGATGGCAAAAGACACAAGACTATCTAGGGTTTGAAGCTGCAAACATGTTTTTTCCAAAATTGTTAACAGTGGCTAGCAAAAGCAAAGGGCTGAAAAGTTTTTGAGTGATCTCTTGTTATTCAGGAAGAGGTTTTTTTCAGTTAAATGTAGTAGTTTGTAAGAACATAGGGAAATATTCAAAAATACCTTTTCTGACATTCCTGGATTCAGCTTTGTGCCAGAACTCTTCTCTTTCCTTGGCTCAATTTTTTTGCCAGGTTTCACTAAAATTTAGAGTGATGCTGCTGATTAATAGACAAGACTAGATCGATCCACTGAGCACACTTGCTTTTTTACAGGACTTTATTGCTCCACACTCTGGTACATTCATACCTTGAAGCTGCCCAGACAACTACTCCTATCTGTTGGATGTAAGATAACCACATTCTTATCTGCTGGCCGCTGAGCAGCTCCACTTGAGCGGTTTGGTGTTAAGTACTTTGAGCAAGGGCACCTCTGCAAGTGCTGCTTTTACTTTTCCTAAACCCAAATTCATTCTGCCAGCCTGACGATTGAGTCCATGGCCTTCTTGTCACATTGTGCGTCTTTAAAAGCTACAGTTAGTCATTTTTTAATATTAAAGATATTTTGAACACTACTGAGACTAAAACCAAAAATAAGTAGTTTTTTTTATGTTGCCCCAAAGGCTCAGAATGGCCACAATGTTTTACAATATCTGAAGTAAGCAAGATTCAAGGGCCCATGCAAAAGATCTCTGGATAACAAATATTAGGATCTTGTGTTTCATAATTTAATAACATGTCACTAAGTGCAGCAGTGTGTTTACCTGATATGTTTTAATTGTTGCTGAACTTCAGTGGAGGTCTGTGGCACACACAGGAGCTGAACATCAGTGGAGGTCTGTGGCACACACAGGAATAAGCTGATGCAGGCCTGACGTGCATTAACCATGAGCAGAGGCAAATCATTGCTAGTTTTAGTCTTTGTGCGGGGATTGTTGAAAATACTTTTAAAATAGAAAATCCTTATCCTTTAAACTTTGTGTCAGCAGTGGTGGTCCAGTGCCCAGTACCCAGTAGTTGCATTAACGGACAATTATTATGGCAGGAGCATTCTGGAAAGAACAATACAATGTCAATGTGATGACTGAATGCTGTCTTGTGTGTCAGTTCTACATTTATAAAGCCCTAGAGGAGTGCATATAAAGTATAATGAGAGATCAGTGCATCTGATTATTTGTACCTTCCGTTGTGCTACCTTGTCAGGTCTTGTTACTTGACAAAGGGACACATGTGACCTTGGGCGGTAACAGCGGCACAAAGCAGCATCATCAGCAGTGTTGCTCTCCTGCAGCACAAAGGCAATGGTGTTATCTTTAGCCCGACAGACCCTGTTCTCTCTACATTCTGCACAAGGTCAGGGCAGGATTAACATGTGGCTCTGGCGGTCAATTCCCAGAACAATGCATTTAGGTGCACATCCCTACAGCACCACGCATGGCAGCATAAATGCCATCTCGACCGTCAATGTATATCTGAATGGAAATATGTTTTTTTTTTAAATCACATTATCTATTTATCTTAACAACAGAACAGGTTATAAAAACTTTGGCTTTAGATGCAGAGATATTAGCTGTAGTTTCTATCTTGTTAATATTGTTTGGTGAGTGACACCCAAAGTGTGACAAACAAAGAGTTCATTCACACGATCGTTGGCTCATGGAAGAAGAAGAACTTGGCTGAAGTGTTGTGTCAAATAGCATATTTACTGTAAAGGCCACTGTAGACTTACAAGTCTAGTCAGCTAACACTGTTGTGCTTCTGAATCTACAGAGTGTAACATGATTCATTTTTTCCCATTGCCCTGGTGGGAGAGAGATCATTGGATGCAGTGCACTGTAGCCATGCCTGAATTCAATTATCTATCAGAGCAGAGTCCATATAATCCTGAGAAATTGCCTGCTGCGGAGTACAAACCACCACCAACTGTTAGTGCCGGCTGGGGACTTGATGATGTTTTCTTGAATAAGCCTCATCTGTGACTTTTAATGCCTTTTCATTTAGTTTTGTTTGTGGAAACAGTTGATTGACAGAGTTAACAAGTATGAGTTTTGGATTGCTGGTCAAGATATATGCAAGAACAGGCTTAATGATTAACCAGATGGAACATTGTGGCTGTGGTATGAATGTTAACACTTTGTAATAATTCTTTAGTATATTACTTGTGTGGTGTAGAAGATAATTATCTATGTAGAGATACTGATTGCAAACCAATGATGGTAAGATGATGTCATGGGGTAGGACTGGATAAGTCTGACTTCTTCCTACTCCATTCAAGCATGTACTAGGTATAAGCAAATTGATATTGGATTAGCATTTGTTGGATATGTGTAAAATTATGTGTTGATATATCAACTGTCTTTACATGCTTGAAAGAATAAATAAATCAAATCAAATCAAAACTAGCTATTGAACTTAGCCTCTTGGAAACTGATATTTTTTACTATTTTCTGACATTTTAATGAAGTAGATAATCATCACATAAATATAGAATCTAAATAATTGTTGCCATCCTACATAAGTTTTAATATTTTAATAGGTCATATCAATAATTAAGAGATAAAGAAAATAGTCTTTAGTTGCCGAATGAATGAAAACTAATGCTCTGCTGAGCAAACACCAACTTCCTGGGTGTCCTGGTTGCATAGCGATTGAGACGCACTGTCCACGGTTCGTTTCTGGCCTCGGACGTTTGTTGAATTTCATACCTCTCTTTCCTGTATCAGCTATTTAAAATACAAATGAAAACATTCCCACTAAAGTCACATCATAAATCATGCTGAGTAATTTCAATCACAGCTAAAGTCACATACCACTGACCTCTTCACTTCCTCCTCTATATAAGACAGGTGCTGCTACTCAGTACTTGTATTTTATACAGTGTGGTGGTTGGTGAGTCATGCTGCAGTAAGCATTCTAACCGCTTCTATTTAGATGATATTTACATGGTGGTTAGTTAGCTGCATTTGAAAGGCTGTTTTCGCAGATGCCCTTTTTTCACTGGACACTTGAGGTGTTTTGATCTTGAAGTATGAGACGAAACCAGTTAACCAAAGCGCTGACTGGCTTCCTTTCAGCCTGCTGAGGTATGCTGAATTCAGTGGATGATATTGACAGATGTAATGCTTTAGGTCACTGCTGCCATCATGTGGCTTAGAATATAATAGTCTGATTGCTGTAAAGAAATTTGTAATGGCTTTTTGACATGCAAAAATATGGGGTACAGATTTTCTTTAGCTCAGGTGAAATAAAATTAATGTAAAGTAAAGTTTTGTTTTTCACTATTAGTTTATACAGTTTTATAGTTTGTACAGTTTTGTATTTTATTGTAAACATTTTAAAGTATTTAAGCTGTGAGCTCTTGGTTGTTATTTTATTTCACCTTTTCCCCTTGTCTCTTTAGTGAATTTCTATGGTCAGTATTGAATTGCAGTACCTTAATAAAGTACCTCTAACGTCCAGCAGGGGGCAACAGTAGCCTGCTGTTTCTACCCCAAGGAGTCTCCATAGGAAACAACATGTCAACATAATGAAAACATGCCTCTTTCTGCAGGAGATTATAATGTGGGCAGATAGACATTTTATTTCAGGATAACTAGGCACTACAGGTTGTTTAGAACACATTTCATAATATACCATCTACACCATCCCTCTTCGGCTTGTTAACCGTATCATATTAGAGCTAATGATTATTAGTGTGTGAAATGAGTGAGTCATTGTTACAGTGAGTGTATTGTCACCTCTGAGGGGGGGGAAGTGTGGGGGGGGGGCCTTGTCTCTTTAGTGAATTTCTATGGTCAGTATTGAATTGCAGTACCTTAATAAAGTACCTCTAACGTCCAGCAGGGGGCAACAGTAGCCTGCTGTTTCTACCCCAAGGAGTCTCCATAGGAAACAACATGTCAACATAATGAAAACATGCCTCTTTCTGCAGGAGATTATAATGTGGGCAGATAGACATTTTATTTCAGGATAACTAGGCACTACAGGTTGTTTAGAACACATTTCATAATATACCATCTACACCATCCCTCTTCGGCTTGTTAACCGTATCATATTAGAGCTAATGATTATTAGTGTGTGAAATGAGTGAGTCATTGTTACAGTGAGTGTATTGTCACCTCTGAGGGGGGGGAAGTGTGGGGGGGTCAGCTAGCTCCTGAGTATTAGTCCCATTCAAACATTTGTTTTATGACTCCCTCTGTCCAACGATAATTAATTGTTTACTTTCTCATCTCTGGATGATGGCGTGACTCTTTTCAGAGGTTGTTTGCTCACAGCAATTAAGTTCATCAGTGCTCATCCTCCCTCCTCCTCCCTCGCTCTCTCTATTCCCCCCGCCTCCCTTTTCTCTCTTCCTCTGTGCTAAATGCAGATTAGCAGCGTCACAATCACATCCAGAATGAGAGTAAACTCCTCATTATGCCGTGTGACCCTCTGCTGCATGAATAATTCAGGGCTGCAGAGTTAGTGGCTGGCTGTTATTAGCATTCCGGATGGTGAAGGAAAGAGAGAAAGAGGGGTGAGAGAGGGTGGGAGGCTCATATCACTGACAGGGCTGACTCAGGGGGATCAGTGCTGGATTGAGACACATACATCACACACACATCATCATCATCACACAACACAGGAGATCAGTGGAGGTGCCTCTCCACTCACACACCCCGCTGTCTGTGTACATCTTACACACCCCTGCTGCTGCCATGCAGCTCAATCTGCTTACTGGGAGGAAAACAACAAAGGCCTCTGTCACCGAGTACATGCTAAACACTCTGGCTCCTGGGTGTGTGTATGTGTGATAGATTCTGCTCTGTAAACACACTTGACTCTACCTCTCCTTTTTTATTTCTATGTTTTTAATATATAATGTAGTTAATCATGAGTGCAAGAAGCCCCCAGCGGAGCTATTCTGGTATGTCAGGAGGAAAAACACTCCTGATTGTGTATATTTGTGTGTGAATGCTCATACACAAGCATGCGTGCAGAAGCTGCATGTGCTTGCCATGGTGCCACTTCACTGGATGCACTCATGCTTGACTGAGTATGTAGACACATTACAACCCCCCCACTCCCCAGTGCCCTTGTCTGTTGCTGAGGCTGAGTGCTGTACTAGAGTACTTAAACTCACCTCTGCCAGCCCGCTGTGGGGTCAGAACATCCGGCTCCCCCCCCCTGCTGCTGGGGGCAAAGGTCGTGGGCCTGCATCCATCAGCCAACCTCTGAGCCAGAGGGAGAGAGAGCAGAGATTAATGGCACTCGACTGGTAATTGAGACATCAGAAACATCAGGAACATGTTCACCCGCCAACTGCTCTGCTCTTAATGTTTTATTGATATGTGTGAATTCAGCAATTTGGAGCACTAGCATAAATCTGACACGTTCACCAGAGTCATACTCAACTATAAGAAATGTGGATCTTTAAAATTTTGACACAGGACAACTTTTTGAGTAATCGAAGTAAAAAGACACCTTATGCCTTGTTCTGTTGTTGTTTATTGATGAAACAGGTGAACATGCTGTGATGCGGGGTGATTCCTGTACGTTTAAAGCGTGCATGCTGCATCATAAGAGATGGCTGATGCAATCATAATTAAGGCTCGTCCTCGCCTCCCGCTTGTTGACGATGGCTGCCAGCAGGTGGTGCCAGAAGGAAACCTCACAAGTCAAAGGGGGTGTAACAAACATAATCCACATCTCTGTGTTTATGGGCGTCCACCCCCTCCTTTCTGTCCAAGTCCCCATTTTAAAGAGCTTTTTATAATTACAATGTGGGCATCTCAGCCAGTACAGACAGCATGTTCAGTTTCAGAAAAGCACGCTCAGGGCTGTTTTTAGTCATCTTTGATCCCCAGCAGCCACACAGGAATAGCCACTGATGGCAGCAGCCCTTATACATGTAGGATAGTTAGTATACAAAAAAAGCTGATCATTGCCCTACACCTAGCTTGTGCCGGAGTAGAGATGGGAGGCCTGACTGGTGAGCAGTAATACTCCCCTTGTGTTTAAAGTTCACATTGGGCCATATGGTCCCCGCAGTAGGGGGTGTTGGTGGAATTATTCATACGGAGCGCTCTGAATCACCAAGATCCCGGTATCAGCCTCCAAGATAACGGGAATGTCTCAAAGGCTTTGTGCTCTGGCTTCAAATCTCAATCCTCAAGAGAACACCAGAAGCCCCATCCTTGCTTACACACTCCCTCTTCACACTCTCTTCCTCAATGTCTCTCTCTCTCTTTTTCATATCCACATACTCTCTCACACTCCCTCTCCCACAACCACACAGTACAGTGTGACAAACAACGCCAGCCTCTGCAGCGCAAAGCAAAAAACCTGTGACATTTTAGAGGAAATAATATGAACTCATCCTCTGTGACCAGATTTTGCCCCTGCTGCCTAATCCTTGAGTGCAGCCTAATTAAGTACAAACAGCAGTCCTCAGTTAATGCCAACAAGTGGGCTGCTGCTACTGCTGCTGGATCAGCTAATTTATTAAAAGGGTGCACATTTCTTGTTTTTGCATTCTAATGCAATTGCTCACCCATTATGACCATGTAATTGTGCAGTCATTAATTGTGCATCCAGTCTATAATGCAAAAAGGCTCATCATGACTGGAGTTTTTTGTTTTTTTTTTTTTGTACCGAGGAACTAGAGACAGGTTCTCTCAGCTGAATAGGGATTTACCCGAATGGACTGAGATACCGGAACGATGGCGCTATCGTAATGCTTTTGTGCAAATCAACATTCATGCCTTAGTGTAGTCTATTAGAAGATGTCAGAGGATGAGAACAAGGCCTCGTTCGCTGTTTGAATCATGACTCATTTGTGTTCAGTACTTTCATGTGCCTCATTCTTTGCCATCTATTCCCATCCTGCCCTAATGTTCTACCGATAAAAATGTCCTATTCATTCTGCGTTCCTCACCAGTTGCTACAGAGAGAGAGAGAGAGACAGACACTACAGGCATTGAATAAAAAGCACATCTATTTCTGCGAGCATGGTTGAAGATAATTATTGATTTGAAATAAGAAAAGATAAGGTTCAACCTTGAGAAGCCCGGCGATAGCACGCAGAACAGAATAATTAATGGGCCTGTCTTGTGTCGGGACAAGCTTTCACACTGAGATGAGCGTATTGATTTTAAACAGATAAACTGTGTAACCCTTTGTGAAGGGTTTGACAAACAATTTAATTGGGGAGAAAAACAACAATATTCCTCACCCTTTCCATCTCCCTTTCATCACATCCCTGAGCTGTTTTTCCTCCACCTGACCTATGGAAACAATTACTGTGCATCAGGCCTTGTTCTGCCTCCAGACTACCAAGGAAGGCTGGTGTAGGATGCACATGCTGATTGGGGAATCTAATCACTGGTGGAACCTGTCTCCACTCCAGATGCCTGTGTTGAAACTGGGATTACTGAAGCCTTTTAGCTGTATTGCCCTTTCTCAGCTTCTGTCAGAGAGAGAGAGAGAAAGATTGATCTGCCTGTTTAAATGTACCTGCCTGCTATAGTTGAAGCAGAGATAATTTACTGTTCCTGTAAAGCCCCCCACCTTCCTAATCCCCAAGGAGCACAGCAAAGAAGCCACAGTCCTCTCTCTTCTTCCCTTGCCCTCCCCTGATTAGTGATACGGGCTATTTGATCATGTTTCCCTGCCTGTCCTTGTGATTTGTAAGCTGTTTAAACGTGAACGAGGCAATTAAATAAGGACGAACGGCGCGTAGGAGAGTGGGTGCCACGGTGATCATTAGCGATGAATTACCCCGGTATGCACTCAAACACTCGGGAGGACTTTCAGGCAGGCCACTCTTGAGGATCCAGATCCAATCTAGCCATTGATTAACAGAGACTTGTTCTTCCTGTGAAATCACTTGATGGGGAATTTAGGGCACTCATCCGGTCTTACCAAGATAGGCTAACATCAAAGGCAAGTGAAGAGGGATTGGGTAAATGGGCTCACCTTGCCCTCTATGTAAGAGACTTTGAGGAGCAAATCTTGAATTATTGCCTCATGTAAATAATCTACTTGGCACATATTTGGGGGAGGTGAGAGAGGAACTTGTGAGTCACTGGGGGGAGAGAACACTCATAGTACATTGGAAACTCTCGTTTCCCCTGATTGGAAACAATGGTGGGTGCTCCATCCCCAGGAATGTAAACAACATGATGTTCCTCATTTGTGTGATCTGTCCCAACAATTTGAATGTGTTAAGCCCAGGAGATGTAGAGGTATTACTGTAGATTTTGAGGAGTGCTCTCATATCCTCTGAATACAAATATTGCATTCAGACGCCTACTTTCCCTAATTTAAACATGATTTAATTCAGCCTGAATAAATAAGTGCCTGTATTAGTCTCAAATTGGAAAGTATGAAATTGAAAAATAGTACTGTGCCTTTAGTTAAGAGTGGTGTTTATCTAGAGTGTCAGTGGCAGTCTGTAGTAAAGCACATAATACTGTATAACACACTTTGTCCATACATTAGTGGAATGCATGGCATATCTGGAACTGCTCTTCTGTCGAACAACACCAGTGGGTATTAAAAGCAGAGGTTACTGGCTGAGGACATTTTGTTCAAAACAATTTCTTCTTCTCAGCTCCCTCCCACCACCAAGCGAGCTTATACTCCAGTAGATAGAAAGGGATTTTCTCTCCCTAAATGGCCAAAGGGGCCATTTATGGTGTCACTACTATGGGATCACATGATGTTTGAGGGTGTAAAGGTCTCGAGGCAGCTGCTCCCTTTCGGATGGGATTTTCGAGGCGTCCAAGAGCAGGGCCCCATGCTGTCTGCACTGAAAGGTGGAGCAAATACTTCTAGGGAAGAAAAAAAAGTGAAATCCTCAGAAGCTGTGTGTCTATTTGAAATAGGTTCTGGAGTCCCTTGGCTGCCTTCATGTTATAAACACCCACAGTGCTCAAATTCTTCCTTTGTCAAGGAGTCATAACAGGTGTCTCAGGAAGGATTTTTTTCCCCTCGGTTAGCATATTTTCCACTTGCATGGAAAGTTTTTTTTTTTCTTTATTGGGAACATCCTGCCCTGGGTAGACCCCTTGCCTTGAGACATGATATGCAGGCTTCCTTTGAAGCAGTAAAGGTTACTTTCACACTTGCTCAAAATTCGGCCATGCCTAGTTAAACCAGGTTGAAATACTGAACACCCCTAGCTGACATGTGTTGGTAAGCCATGATGCACTTTGCATACAAATTACTTCTGTTTGCAGTGAGTATATATTTCTAAAATAATATTATATGTTTATTAAATCTTATTATATATTTCTAAAATTGTAGTTTGCTCCCCCTTAATGTCCCTCTGAAAATCTTTTTTTAATCCTTCTAAGGGAATGCATTGGCACTGTGTAGCAGAGCCTTTGCACTACCCTTGGGATTATGCACAAGCATTTTCTCAACAAACGCTCTCACTCAGTTAGTTTAAGTTGGAATTACACATAACACCAGTGGGAATGGTGTGGTGCAGCTTGAACTATTTACTGTGTCATTGGATTTTTTCCCCCCTGATCTAAATGCACTTACAAATGGACAGTCCTCAATTGAGTTGAGAAAAAAGTCAAGGACCTCCTAATGTGGCGTATCATCTTGACTGTAGTTAGGTCAATTTCCTTAGCAGGGTGTACACGTTTATATAGCCAGCCCCCAGGGAAGCTGTTTATGTGGATGATGTGTAGAATACACATTATTCATGTTCACAGCCCCCCAAGATAAAGACTCCATCTTGCAGCATACCCCCGCTTTTCATCACAGTGTGCCCAAGTATTGATGTTATTCTTATTTTAAATGGCAGTATGATGGGGAAAATACAAAAATGACAAAGCCACCATCGGTGTTTTCCGCCGTACGCCCAAGGGTGTTCCTGTGGTTTACGTTTGAAAACTCAGCAAGTGCTTACTCCTCATTCCCCAAAGTCTGTCTGTTTTCTTGACTCATTGTGTTTAGTCTGTTACACTTGTGCCTAAACTTCACTGTATTTTTCAGACATCAAACATTTAGAGATGTGGTCTCTCCCTAAAAACCTGGCTGTGGGTTTTTATACACAAGGATTTGTAAAACTTGTTTTTGTAATTGCTCTGAGAGCATCACCTATGAAATACAAAATAGCTGCCTATTTCTGCCAAGTGAAAGATGAATAGTTTCTTTTATTTCATACATCCCTTTGAGGAAGCAGTTGAAGTTTCTCAGAAATAACTTTTACTGCTCATCTTGCTTTAATACAGTGTAGCTAACTACAACCACATGTGGACAATGTTGCTCTTTTGCTTTTATCAAGCTGATATTCAGACTGTAACTGCCTCTTTCAGACTCCTGCAACATTTGTGGTCGAGTGTCACATTTAACAATGTCTGTCAAGATGGAAGAAAATATGTGCCAATATCAAGTTTATTATATTGCACAGCTAAGATACGACTGTATTTGAGTTATTGAAAATATTGATTACTGTGGTTTTAGAATTGCAGAATTTGTTGCTAAATTTATTATGCCAACATAATGTTAGCATGTGATCATGATAAAGTTCATTATTTAAGTCTGCATGCTAGCATGCATTGGGCGAGGTAACATTAGTGTGTCTGTACCAAATTAGTTTACATCATTCAGTTGTTGATATATTTTCCTTGGACATTTTCACACTCTTTATGACCATAGCTGCTCTTCATTTACACAGTTGCTTCAGAAAGTATTCAGACCCCTTTACTTTTTGCACACTTTGCGTAGTATAATTCATTATAAAAAATTCTAATTGATACTTTGCTCATCATTCTACACTCAGTAACCCATAAGTGAATACATGTTTTTAGAAACATCTACAAATTTATTTAAAAAAAATTGAAACCTCTCACTTACAAACATATTCAGATCCTTAATTTAGTACTTAACAGAACACACAGTAAGAACACTTTGGCAGCAGTTAACACTTATGATTGACTGCATTCATCCTTCCCTACATGTCCAGGATGAATTCTTAAGTGTTGCCGCAAAGCCAGCTTTAGTTTCGGTGGTTCCACACTTCTTTCATTTCACAGTTATTGCAAAAATTTTATCAATTTAAGATTAAATCTGCAACACAACAAAGTGTGCCAAAAGTGAAGGGGTGTGACTACTTTCTGAAGTAACAGTACATGTGCAAATG
>NW_018127949.1:2189427-2213275 GCF_001952655.1 Monopterus albus
TGCCCATGTTACACAGGGTTGGACCTCATGTTTAAGCTTTTAAAAGCTGTTTGGTTAATCTTGAACCTTGTCTTTTGAAACAACTCTTGTATTTGTCTTTATTTCAGGTTTGAAGAAATTGTCAAGAGGAACAAAGTTGAATACCATGCCGGTGGTTCGACCCAGAACTCAGTGAAAATTGCTCAGGTCAGTCTTCTCTGGTCCTCTGCAGTGTGCATGAATGTGTTATGAATATACAGTGGTATGCTTGTAACCTTAGATTTGTCAGCCTGGCAGCCCCAGGAATACGGCGCGTAGCTGCACAGCACACTGACACATTACACTTTTAGGTGCTGTGAATTCATCAGACCTGCCATGGGAAGAGAGAAGTGGGGAGGATTCATAATATTTGCAGTGTTATCTAGTTGGCCTAATTTCATATCAAACATCAATTAGAGAGAATTACAAGTAGATGCAATTAACATGTCACAACAAATTATATCAAACAAATGCTGATCTTCTCCCTGGCTGTTAGACAGATTTGAGCATCTAAAAGAAATTGGTGATTGTCCAAATCTAAAATGGCAATCTGAACTTGAGAAGATTATTCACTGAATGCTTTTTTTAAAGTGACTACAGCAAGTCTGTGAATTTGACATGCAGTGATTAGCTGCTGATAAGGCTTTGGTTTGTTCACAATAAACAAAGAAAAAGCATCCAGCTAAAAAAATAATTCTCTTCCAAGGAGAAATGAGTGCACAAGCTAATTGAGAGGCTGATGTTTGTGAAAGCGCCGATTCTTTCTTGTGTGTGGGTTTTTGTTTGTACATGTCAGTATGGTGTGTAGTGTTAGTACACATATGAGTGTATATGTGTGTATTTAGTACAAGATAGATGCAGAGAGAGGGAAGAGAAAGCCTCCGGGCCTCAGGCTACCACCATCTCCATGCTTTGGAGACAGTAAACATCTTTTAAAAAGAGATGCGGAGCTGTGCACCTCCATACAAACACTCCTTAATTATCAAGATCAGAAGCGTTTGCATAAACCTCAGTCACTCGCACACATTAGCTGCCGACTTGATTTTATTCTTTGGCTAACAACTCTCCCTTTATTTATTTCTTTTTTTAATGTGTGTGCCTGTTGGATTCTAAAACCGTGGTGCTATCACTTTTCAGCCTTGAAAGTCTTGAAAAGTGTAATGGCAAAATTTTCAACAGAGATTTCTTTCCTTTCTTGTCATTGCATTAGCTGAAGCCATGGATTTTGTTTGGTCTGCCTCGGTTAAGACATAGACCTTGACAAGGATTTTTCATGTTTTATTTAAGAAGACATTGAAGGAACTGCCCCAAGGTGCGTATCATCTCCCTTGCGAAATCAGATGGAGGAGATTTTTATTGCTGGCTCTCGCTGGAGAAAAATCCGTCATGGCCTCTGTGCCCTGTAAGAAGCGTTTAGTCAACTAAATTGGTCTTGTAATGGCATGGCAGGCCCCAGTCAAATGCTATTCTACTCTGTTTATTTAGATATTTACCCCTTCAGGGGGGAAGATGTAGTGCTGATTCTGAAATGCTCAGGATAACAAGAGTGTTTTTGTCCCACACCCAGTAGTCTCAGAAACTGTTTCTGTCAATATATACTTTGAAGCGTTGACTTCTCCACATTTCACTTTCAGGTGATGGTGTTCTTTTATGAAAAATGTATAATGCATAACTGGCTCCCAGATTATCACATTGTAGCACCTGCAATATGTGAAACTTCAAACCCCGCTGTATTGTGGAAGCTGAACCTTCAAACATGAGCGATATGCACTGCAGCACTGAATCCACATCAAAGCGCCCAGTGACTAAATGAGATGCTCGATCCAGGGCAGGTTTGCTCAAGAGCGCCGTTGCCGCTGGAGGAGAGGGAAACGTGTTCAGAGGCTTGGCACAGGAATCACTGCACATGCTGGGAAAACCCAGGGTGTGGGAGGATCAGTGCTTTCACCAGTAGAACTCGTACCTTCCTTCGCTTCATCGGAGGCTATAATAGGTTAAATACTGCTGCTTCATCTGAGTTCAGATTTCTGCACTATCAAGGAAAACCTAAACCTCAGCTTTAAGAAGATGCACAATCAATGGTAATTGGATTTAGTCAAATGAGAATTGACCAACCTGAAGCTTAGACGGATAAGTATTGTTTTCCTCTAACCACAGTCTCTGCCCTGCTCTTTGATCGAAATCATCGGTTGCAACGTTTGCTAGTTGTTGATCGGTTGCACACGCCCCCCATGCTAGGTTTAGCACTGGGACATAACTTTTTTCACGCATTATGGGGCTCCTGTCACTGCTTATCCATATTCAAAGCACACACTGTGACAAGTCCCAAGTTAGGCATGTCAACACATTTGTTCTTCCTTAGCTGTGCACCACTGCTCCTCAGTAAGCCTTAGATTTTGTTTGGATCATATCAGTGAAGTTGCAAACTTGTAATGCAGAGCTCTCTGGCTCTGATTCTTAAGAAAAAAAAAAACTACAACGATAGAAGTGAGTTGGAGGTTGTTGCCTTTGCCCAAGCTCTAACAAACACCATGCCCTGAAGGGGCATCTGACATAAAGGCTCACCTACTGGATATTGCAGGGCTGTAAGGTAACAAAAACCAGCCCAGCGCTGCCTGCTCACACACAGCCTCGCACATCAAAGGGCTTCTGCTCAGAGAGGGCGGCGAGAGAAGCAACATTATATGTTCTTCAGCCGTTTAGAAAGTTGAAGGGAATAATCGTGCCTGTTCTGAGCATGTGATCCAGAATGTGGTACTGCTGAGTACGCACGGCGTTTATCACAGGTGACAGAATCGGCGGGGGGAGTCAGTGGACCGGAGGGCTTTATCAAGAAGCACAGTCAATTCATTTAGACAGAACATCAAAGTCCTCCAACAGCTCCTTAGGGCTCAGAGATTGAAGTCTAAGTAGAGACAGGCTCATTGGGAGTTATTGCTGCTTCCACAGAAGCAGATCCTGCTCTGAGTGCCTCGTATAAACTGAGCATTCTCATTATGATCCTCAAAAATCAACACCATTGACACATTTTATTTCTTTGCACTGTAAGTAGGCTTTGTACCCGTTCGCCAAAGGGACAAATTGCTTTGTATAAGTGTCCTAGCTGTGAATGCATCAGAAAAATTATGATTAAGTAGGTTCTCTTTTCTTTATTTAGATCTTGTGCAACATGCGATGCCTACATCATCAATTCATTGTGATGTCTTAATTATTGTTTAGAAGGTAAAGGCTTTTGAAAAATCTGCCATCTGTGTTATGGTTATAGTGGCTGTTTAACATTTCCTCAGACTTGGTCAGTTGTGGAAGGGGTGAATGGGGCCCAGGCTTGGATGTGGGGCTAGGCTTCTTAATTGGAAACGCATGTGCACCACATTGTCGAAAGTTGTATTTAAAAAAGCCACAGCACTACTTGACTTCACAAAAAAAAAGGTCTTCACCAGCTCATATTTTGTAGGGTAATACTTAGACCGGATTTGATGGAAGGCATTGACTTATTTTTTAGGGTGAAAATGTTCCATTACCTAATGTTTGGCTTTTGCAGCTCATTTTGTTAAATAAATAAAGAACAGCAACTTGCTTTCATTTGAACAGGCTAAATGAAGAAATGCCTATGTCTGGTACCACTTAGAGAAAAGAGGACAGTTAAGGAAAAGAGTGGAGCTTTTGTGTTCAAACTATGTGACTGAACTTTTAGGAGGATGTGTTTATACACTAAAAGAGGGCATTCACAATTTTTCTCTTTTCACTTGCATTCATCTCACACTTTAGGATTTAGTGTGAAGACAAACAGCCTTTGTGAAGAGACTTGGAGGAGTTTTGACACATTTAATGGTGGTTTATTCTTTAGCTTCTGGGATCTACAAATCAGTTTTGACTTTTTTGTTTTTGATCACATTGCTCGTAGTTACATGCAGTGGATCTCACTGCAGCTTTTCAGAAATGAGAGCACTAATGACTGATTACAACCTGAACCCTGGTGGGCCTGGGGTTTCATACCACAGAAATCTGTCCTCTCAAATATGTGCATGTTGTTAAAGCAAAAGCTTCTTGTTTGCTTTAAGGCAGATTAATTGCAGAACCATTGCCATTTCCTTCCCATTATGAAGCAGTGGAAGGTCACAGTCTGTTAAGTTTCTTGTGAGAGATGCATGAAACCAAATGGATTTTTTTCTTTTTCATTCCCATCTTCACTCATTCTAGACATTCCAGGTGTGCAAAGTGTGCACTCGAGGAAGGGGCTGCCATTGTTTTGCTCGGCACAAGCAGCGGAAGCAAAGAACGCCTCATTCACTTTGATGAGCGATGTGTTCATGCGTGGGCTTCAATGTCACCCGCCATGAGGCAGCTGTGAAGTCGCAGCTTATGTCTGTGGTGCCATTTACTCAATGATGAAGTGGGGGGTGGGGGGGTGGGGGGGGATCTCTGTTGGTTCCACATCCACCTCCCCTCTACACACACAGTCTGAGCATGTGTTCCTCCCACCTCAACTGTATTGTGACTGTATGTCACAGCTAATACCAGCATGCATTAAATCTCAGGCACTGTGATCACAATGATCAAGGTTAGCTCGGTGATTATGCAAGGCTTTGTCATCAGAGGGGTTTGTTAACAGCTGATGGCCCTGTCACATGATGCCTCCTTTATTTTGTTCCCTCAAATTTGACTTGCACATGAAAATAATTTGTTTGATTTAATTTTCCTCTCAGATGCACAGGATTTGTGTTACCCTGGAGGGAAATGACACAGATTGCTGTATAGGTGACATATTACTGTCCCCGTTGAAGTTAATTTGCTGTCAAATTTGTGACTTAATTTAAGCTGCCAAAGGGAAGACGTGGGGAGTAGATTGCAACTCATAAGTATGCATTGAAAAGAGTGTTGATTAACATTGAGGGCTCAAGAGACAGACACACTCAATGTGTATCATCTGGCCTCAGAAGCTGGCAGTGGAATTAAATGTGATATCTTGCATAACGTGTCCTTGCTTTAAGTCCTTGGTTCCAGGCTGAGGAAGAAAGGCTGGACCATTGGTTTGCTCGCTTTTTTTCTTGGCTGTTGTACAGTTGCCCGGGCTTGAGGCATGCTCTGAGTGAAATCTGAAAGGACTTGTGAAACAGACAGTAGTTTACATATTTGGCAGCATTCTCACATCAAAGTACAGAATAAAATCTTGCTTGGTACATCTGCCACGTCACTTTATTCTGCAGTTAAAGACAGGCACTTGTATGTTCAGTGCACATGTAATGAAAAAAATGTTCTCACATGAGATTCTGTAAACAATGTTTCATTAGACAAACTACTGGTTGGACTCATTTGGTGACACGGGTCAAGTAACTGATGAATGAAAGGATAATTGTATATTTTACACAACTGTTTTACATTTTCATATGATTATTGAACGATGCCCCTCTTTCATATTTCCCTGCAGAACGTCTGTGGCAGTAGTATTTATTTGGCACATTCTCAGCATGCTCCTACTCTTGCAGTTGAAGTGTTGCATAGCAACTGAGAAAAACAGCTTTAAATATTTTGGTTCAAAAGGTTTTAAGAAAATAAAGAACAGCCTGCAATTACTGTTCATTTCTCTTGAGTTCATAAGTTTAAGGAGGTGTAGTATTGTGCCAAGTAATAAATGAAATTCCAAATTAGGCTTTGTGTTTGCAGGGAAAAGCTGAGAAACGATGTGTCTAGAATACCGTATCCTCTTGTGCCAATTGAATTATTCATCTATAGATATTTTGTTTATTGAATAAATGCTGGCAGATGTCTGTACCTCCACTAATTCACAACTGTTTGGAAACAAAGCTCACAGTAGTTTTCAGAGTGCAGCTTGGCTCAGTTTTCAAGAGTATATCTGTGACGGGATGGAAAATGTGTAGGTGAGTGCAAATTTGAAGTGATGTGCCTCAGGAAAACGGATGGGGATAGAGCGACGGGGATGGGGGCGCATGTGGAGAGAGAGAAGGCTGGATGACGCACAGCAGGTGACAGACAGACACTAATAGTAATGGCTCTTATCAGTGCTTCGCTCGCTCCCTCTTTTCACATGGGCTCTGACATCCTCCTCCTACTCCACCCCCTCCATCTAGCAGGGGGTGCTGGGAGCTCGCTGGGTTGTGCAGCCCGCTCAGATGGAAAGAGCCTGCCAAACACCGGTCCCCTCACATATAAATTGCATCATTAACATTGCCTAGATTATTCCAAGCTCTCCCACTGGGTTTATGGCAGCAACGGCTCAACTTAACTATTTGACTCACTGAAGACATTCAGGTTTCCTGAGTGAGCTGTGTTCAGATCTGTGGTGAAATGCGCCAGTCCCATTCTCTCTTAAGGTTTTAAATAAATCCAGAGGAAATCTGTCTGTTTTTTCACCCCAGACAGGGTTATTATATAGTGCAAGGTGCTTTATTTTCTATCTTGAGTTTAAAAACTTGGGTTGTGTGTTGTCACAGTGGCACAGATAAGTTCAAAACAACACAGTGCTATATCATAATATTAATAACAATGTTTTTCTACTAACAGTATAACAAATTCACCTATAAAAAAAAATCTAATTAATGTTCAGTGTAGCATATAGTTGTGCTCCATACATTGTCAGACAAAACTCTTCAAATGCACAATACAAAATCTCAGACAACTAGTTTTTTAATTATAATTTATTTTATGTATTACAGCACTGTGTAATATAGATAACACAATATACTCATTTAATCTTGATATTTTCCATTAAAATGTAATAAACATTGGCCCTATATGAAATCCATTTCATAATTTGATTAAGAATATTTCTTGCTCTAAATCAGGATATATGCCAAAATCACATTAAATAACCAAACTGTCATTAATAATAATCTTTATTTGGTCAAGTATGCTGCACACACAATGAGTTTGTTTCGGATACAGCCACCTGCGGTGCCAACTCACACCGATGGCTCTAACCATCAGAGGCAACTTGGGGGGTCAGTGTCTTCTCCAAGGTTGGGAGACAGATGCTCTGCCCAGTGAATCACAGGTGCCCCAAGTGTTTTTTTTCCTGGGGTTTCCTAGGGCAAGAGTAGTGCCCAATGTCCCATTCTCAGACTGGGAATCGAACCTGGGCCACGGCGCTGAGAGCGCTGCATCCTAGCCACTAGACCATCAGGGACCCTACAAAAATGTTGCTTAAGTAAGGGTACAAAAGTATTAGCACCAAAATATACTTAAAGTACCAAAAGTAAAAGTCATTATGCAGTAGCAGAAAATGAAAACACTTGGGTAAAGCACAGATGCCTCAAAATTATACATATGTAGAATATTTGAGTAAATGTAATTAGTTACTTTCCACCCCTCACACAGACTATAAGTAATTTTGTTCATTTGAATAACTGCAAAATAATAACATATTTTGATGCCATTTTTGGATGTGGTGCCAAAAGAATTGGTAGACTTATCGATCAGTCAGTGAAAAGAAAAGTAAAGTAATCTATCAATCAAAAATGTCAGACAGTTTCCACACTATAAAATATGAGGGTTTGCTGCTTTTTGTGGTTTGATATCATTGTAAATGGAATATTTGAGTTTTTGGCTGTTAATTAGACAGAAGAAGTGATTTGAAGATAAAAATACGAAGAGCAATAAAATTTTATAGACTAAAAGAACTAAATGGTTACCCCAAAAGAAAATAAAAAAAATCATTAATAATGAAAATAATAATTACTTTCAGTCCTTAAAATGATACCACAGTCAGTTCATCATGATAATAATGAATTAACAGTAAGTGGTAGTTGTTGTGAACATGAACACCAAACACTACTTGACCCTAATACTGCTAATTGTCCTTTCGTTGAATAATTTAAGACAGTTCGTGATCTGTTGCACTACAGACAGAGACTCTTAAGCCCAGTTGACATGTGCTGCATAGCTGGATGGAGCTTTCTCTTCAGATCAGTTGGCAATTAACTCTGTAATTACTATCTGAGGTCAGGGTTAAGCTCTGAGTTAAAGGTTGGAGCAGCAAACATTTTTATATGATCCTCTTACTCTATTATCCTTTCTCACTACTACAAGCTTTTACCTCATGGGGAGAATACATTACATAAAACCCTTTGGCATCTACTACTCAATGAAAATCCTCATGGTGTATAGTCTATATGATTAATCTGGAATCCCCTCTGCCCTGTCCAACTGCAGTCCTGGGCCTGCTTACCATGCAAGTTTCATTTTCTCCTGAACAAATGGCTCCTTTAGGCAAAAAGTGCCAACCTTTTACTTTTACTGGTTGCTTGGGAGGAAAAAAAACAAGAGTAAAAGAGAGGGAGAGCACAACCTCCTGCAGTAATAACAGATATCCCAACAAAGAGAAAAAGGGGGTGAGGGTGGGGGTGGGACTGGCTGGGATTTTTGGAGGGGGGAATCCTTAATAGTTTTGAATAAAGGAACATTTATTTTTGTGCTTTGGCCTGTAACAGCCTCAGGAAATAGCCCCGTCTCTTGATCGGTAGCAAATCCTATTAACTTACAGTGCTCTCACTCAGGGTAATGGGCTCCACCTCAAGACTTGGGAGAGCACTTTTCTCTCCGACACATTGATACCAGTGTCTGGAGGGGTTGGCGTTGGGTAGTCTAACACTTGGGCAGAGACTAATCAAGTCAAACAATCTGCTGGGCTGGAGCAACACGAAGTGAGGATGTTGATATCCAGCAAGCTCATTCAACAGGCCCCTTCACACGTTCCTAACCCAATACCAAAGGATCAGTGCACGGGATCAGTTCAAGATCAGGTTATTCGAGCCCCTGAGAATTGTAAAGCAATCCCTGAGCAGCTTTTGCTTTCTCAGGAGTGAGCTGAGCTGTTGGCCCTGTTATAGACTTCTAGGGCCAGGGCCAAAGGGAACTCCTGGAGTCTCCATTTATTTCTGTCCAGCAGGAGAAGGACTGTGTGTCCGTGAACATGTTTGCACTGTATGTGTGTGTTTGTGGGAGAAAGTGTGAAAGAGAAACTCAATCTACAGGATATGGGCAACCACTAACCCAAAAGCAATTGGTAGAGAAACTGCACTTTTTTTTAGTGAAATCATGGGCTACATCTTGTTTATTATTTGAAACCTTTCAAAAATGGCTATAGTTAGTTTAGAGCTGTCACATACTGTAATTAGCCTGCTGCGAGAAACAGGAGCTCTTTGTCAATCCATAACTACTCCAATTAAGAGACTGCACTGGATTTAAATTCGCCTCTGTGGGCGGCAACAGACACCTCCTCTGCTGAAAAGCAGCAAATTGCTAATTTCTGCACACATGCCATGTTTTTGAGTGTTGTCACCTTTTGAAACCTCATCTAACCTTGTCCTTAACATGACCATGGTTGATGCTATTTGACTCCTCTGATGGATCGCCTCAGCCTGGGCCTGCTCATAAATCCATGTTCAATGGTATGTTCTTCTCCTGTCCCCATTACCCCTTGTGCCTGCTGTCATCCAGCTGTCTTATGTGTGCAGAGTTACAGTGTGCACCTGTCAGATACAATTTATAGCAAGCAATTTGTTGTGTACCATGGGAGTGGTAGTTTTTTTGAGGACTTCTTTCTCCTTTTCCTGTATTTGTTGCATATTGTACATGTATGTTTCACTTGCAGCATTTCTAGCCAAATGTGAAAATTATCTCCATGTGTACTGATTTTGCTTTGTGTCCAGATAAGTTTGCAAGTCCCTAAGCTTAAGAGGAAGTTGTTTTTCTTAGTTTGTGAAGCATTGATGGTACATGTTTTACTCCAGACAACAACATTAGTTGGCTTGCGATGAGCTGTCACCAGCTTTGTTTGATACAATAAAAGGAAATGAATGCGCAGCAATTAGATGTTTGTTCTGTGTTATTGTTGCACGACTACGCCACTGGTGCTTGCACTCGCAGCTAGGATTATCGCCCCTAAGAGGGGGAAGTATTACAAAATGACAGCCTCTCATGTCGAACAAGTCAAGCTGATTCAGTGAATATTGAAGAGGTTCCCACCGCATGTTCTGCAGCATGTTAAGGGAGCAGCGTTAACCTTGTTTTGATTTGCATCTCCTTAGCAATTAAGATAATATGTCGTAATTAGAATTTTAATGTACCGCTGTGAGATTTTTGATAATTATACAGAATTCTCCGTGGTGATTTTCTCTTTGCCTGCTTGTCTTCACAGATGAATTCATGGCTGATTAGATCACTGCTCTAATCAGATTTCAGTTACATTGTGAGATATCATCCCACATGTCTCTGTCAAGCTGAGTTACTCAGTGTAACTGTGAAACCGTTAAAGTGACAACACATATGTTTGAATGGAAGTTTACAAATTGTACTTTTGCAAGCAGCAGGTTGCTCCATAACAGCAGATAAAAATCTGCAGCCAAGTATAAAGGCTGGTTAGTGCAGGACAGTGGTGTCTTGTGCTGAAATCACTCCCTCCTTCACTTGTACAGTGTTCTTTACATAATAAACATTCAACAGTTATTATCACTTATTGTGAGCAGTAAAGTGAGAGGTGCAGTGTTGCAACACATCTGGTTTTAGCTTTATATTGCATAATGGGATTTGGCAAAAAATAGTGTGAATGCTTTAAATTGTTATTCCATGTGAGTGTAGTGAATATATAGCAAGTTGTACTCGCAAATAAAATGACAAATTAACTATCATGCAGTAGACCAGGGGTCGGCAACGTCCGGCCCGCGGGCCAATTCTGGTCCGCCCTGAAATATTTTTGGCCCGCCGGATGAATTTTGAAACGTTATATTTATATAGCATGAGTCCGAATCACACGGACAGCGCCCAATCCTTTTTTATGTTATTTTATGACTATTAACTTGAGTTCAATTTGACACTTTCAAAGGTTCATTGTGAGTCGCTCTGTAACCCCTCCTCTCCTCTCCCGCACTGTGCTGCAGCTTGCGGTGACAGAACCGCTCAGTGTTGAGTCACTGCTGCACTCACATCCATAAAGCTGAGCATATAAATTAAATAAAGGACATATTCAGACACTTTCTTTATTATTATAACAACTTAATTATTATTATGCATTTGTTTTAATGAACAGTGACCACTGCTTCATCTGGAGGACTTTTGAAGCGGGATTCAGCGTGATCCTAAAAGACAGAAACACAGAACGGCCAATATGAGCACTAAAAAAATGGATCGATAACTACAACATTTGAAAGACTCAGTGGGAAAACTGGTATTTCCTCTCTTTCACCATTTTCTGTATGTCTGGTGTTAGAGATGCCTCACTCTGGGGTGGAAAAGACACCTTGAAAGCTTTGTGTTTTGCCTCGTGGTGTCGTCTAATGTTGTATTCTTTGCAAACGGCGACTACCTCATTGCAGATGAGACACACAGGCTTGGCGTTCACAAAAAAAGGTGGGATGAAAGCATACCTGTCCTTCCATTCTTCTTTATATGTCCTGTTTTCATTGTCAACTTTCCTCTTTAGGCCTTTCGAAAGCGACATCGTTTGCTTGCTATCTTAAATGTGGAGCCAATTGTAACTACGCAAATAGCGACAACAACATTGATATAATATATTGATGGCCCGCCATCTGATGACGTAGGAAAAAATGCCCCTAGGCCACGCCAACTTGCCGCCCCCTGCAGTAGACTTTACAAAATGAAATGGTTTCAATGCACCACTAATCTTTGGGTCTTGAACAGCTTTTTAGATATTTCATATTTGTTTTCATCCCAGCTGCTAATGGTTGAAAATTGACCTTTTAGCCAAGGTTTCAGTGTAAATTTAGAGATAGTAATGGCAGTCAGTTATTTGGCCTATCTGAAATTTCTTTGTATGAAATTGATTGATAAAGGATGAGCACGGGGACTTTGTTTTCATGTAGTGCCAAACCCTCTCAAAATTGTACTCGCCCTCCATGTCATGGTAAGATACCAACATTAATGTCTGCTGCTTAAAATGTTTATTTGCTTAGCTTGCAGTCATGCTAGCATATGATATTCCATGCTAACATTAGCATATGAAGTACCAAGTTAAGGATAATCACTTTATTTGGCCAAGTATGTTACACACACAAGGAATTTGTTTCCGGTACAGAACTGAGGCAGCCATCTGCGGCGCCAACTCACACTGATGGCCCTAACCATCAGGGGGCAGCTTGGGGTTCAGTGTCTTGCTCAAGGACACTGGCACCGTGATTCGAACCTCCAACACTCCGGTTGGGAGACGACCGGTCTACCCACTGAACCACAGTCACCCACAAGTTAATGTGCTACATGCGAGCGCTAATACCAGTGTTGTGGCTGAGTCACTAAACCTCGAGTCCGAGTCGAGTCTCGAGTCCCCCATTGTCAAGTACGAGTCACCAAAGTTGAGTACAAGTTGGGTCACCAAAGTTGAGTCCCTGTTACCCAAGTCATCAAGGTCGACATTAAACAAAATTGGCATAGCTCTCACATTTTATATTCCAAACTTTCTAACAGTGTATTTTATTACCATATTGCTCAGCTATTTGTTACATAAAAATCATTTATCGAAAGACAGAGTATGCTTCGATGGATGTATGCCAGATACAGCATGGTGCAAGTGAACATGGTTTAATATCTATATCTTAGACAAAGTTAATATGGGCTATTAGAACAAAAAAAGCCAGAGTCCTTGTCTCTAGCTTCAGACTCCAAATGCAGTCAATGCTTGAGTCTGAGTTCAAGTCTGAGTCATCAGTGCTCAAGTTGAGTCCTGAAAATCTGGATTTAATTTGGACTTGAGCACTACACCACTGGCTAATACTAATATTTTTGTTGTTAAATAAAAATACCAAATATTTCCAACAACTTCACAATATGTTTACAGTTTATATAATTATACATACTGTATATAGTGCATTCCAAGTTTTTAGCTGTTAACCAGAAACTAAGCGGACCTTGCCAGATAATCTTAAATGAATGTTTCTGTTGCCATGAAATAAAATAAATATTAGCCTGTTAATTAAAGTAACTAAGTTAGATGGCAGTGACACTGTCAATAGGACAGATGTGACCTCACAATAGAGGTTGTTTATGTAAATGTGTTTTTGTATTTCATCACCCTGACATTGATATAATCAAGGTATGTTTAGAAAAATGTGAATTTCAGATTTAATTGGTGGAGTTTTAGCAGGTCAAACCAGATTTTGAAAATTAATGGGAAGGTTTTCCCGCTCTGATTAGTCTATACAGCCCACAATGCAACACTAGGATCATTCCACATAATGCATATTTTATCAGTATACCTAACATCAGTACATTAACTATGGTTGTTTGTTGTGCATCTGCCTGTGTTTTCTGAGTGCTGTCTCCTAGCTGCTTGTTTTTATTCAGCACAAGACAGCAGCCAATATTCCCCTTGGCCTTTTCACTACAACAGTAGAAACTAGTCAATATGGACAGGAGAATATTTTCTTGCCACGAGTTGCCACAGTATCAATACTTGAGGATGATAACAGGGGCCAGAGTAAATGAACAGAGATCTGCAAAGAAAAACTAAACCTGAGACCTCTTTGTGGTGCAAAATTGGCCACCACAAAGGAATTAATGACGGATCCTTCCAGCATAATTGTCTAATTATGCCGGGCAGATGGGGCACTGCTTTAACTAGGACACATTGTGCTACCTCTCCAGACTCTCCACAACAAAAGGCAAACCAGTGTGACAGCCTCTTCAGCAGTGAGTGGGAGGGAGAGTGAAAGAAAGAAAATGGAGAGAGAGTAGAGGAGAGAAGGGGGGTGGGGGGGGGAACTGGCTCTGTCACTGAGCCATTCCTCCACTCGACATGTTACCACAGAAACAAATGTATGGTATAAACACTGTGTGGATCATGGCTCCTGGGAGGTGAATCACTGCAGTGTAATGAGGTTGGTTTACATGCTGCTCCTCAGCTTCCCACCCAGGCTAACTCAATACTTAAATCCTCTAATTAAAGAGAATCGGCCACTCGATAATTGATCACATCGGTTGCCTTGGCATACGTCTTCGCTGTAAGGCTTCACGCCACTGTTTATTAGAACTGTCTGCCTGCTTTGTCTCCTGGGAAGGAAGAGAGAAGGGAAATGTTACAGGGGAGGGGTGAGCAGGGATGAAGCAAAGGTAAACATGTAAAGAAATTAAGTCTCCATTCTTGAAGGCTGTTGTTAAAGTAGAATATCACGTTAGAGTTTTTGTCTCTTGGGTCTTTTAGGTACAGCTGTGTGTTAGTGGAAATACTGCTTGTCTTTGGAAGGATTTCTTTCTGGTTATAAAGGTTATAAAGGGGACATTAAGTCATCTATGTCTTCTCTATTCCTCTATCTGCAAACAACAATATTTGCAGCAACACCAAAATCAGCGCATCCCAAATCCATGATTCTTACTTGTTCTGAGCAGGTTTCGTATGTATAGCAAAGATCTACTTGGTTTTTAAGTATGTTGTTCATGGACACAATTGTCTTATGAAGCTATGCAGAAAGGAAGCAAAGGAGCTTCTCACTGCTGAAAAATAAATGTGAAAATTGCAGATGGAGCAGAGACATGTGCAGGAGCAACATCTCAGAGAGCAAAATTACATCTTTGTAAAAACAGTTGTTTGCTTTTTGTGACATTTAATTGGCAGAGGAAATTCCAAGTCGCAGTTTGATTGTGCTATTTCCTTTCGGAACAAAACAGAGGAGGACATTGATTTTTTATGTAATAACTGGTGAAATAGCAGACAATGAAAATTAGTATTTCAAAACTGGGAGTAAACCTCTGGTGCAGCTTATGGTAGCCTGTAACTAATTATAGTTGTAATTTGCATGTTGCATGCATGAGAGTATGTTTTGAAATCTTCATGCTCGATATCTGGCATTTGTCAAAGATGCTATGAAAAACACGTACACTGTATTCGTGTAATGGCCATTTTACTGTAAAGTGGCATGATAAGTTTCACTGAAGTACAGATTTGACAGATTTCCAGATATACTTTATATTCAGGTTAGTGTTGGACCTTTTGCCTGTATACATACATTGGAACATTGTGTAACAATGGCCCTGGTTCTTGTTGTTTGCACTTGTTTGTTGTCAGGTGGTTATCGTTATCTTTACCACTGAGGTTGATCGCTGTGTTTCAGACATTGATTTATGGAAAACTAGAATTACAGCTTCGAGGTCATATGCCTCCACCAACCAGTCAAATTCACGGGTATGGGACAGAAGTGAGGTCAGTGACCTTGACCTTTGACCACCAAAATCTAATCAGCCCATCTTTGAGTCCAGATGGACACTCAAGGCGTTCCTGACATTTTGCGTTCATAAGAATGGGAAGAATGCCAGGTCACAGTGACCTTGACCTTTGACATTTGACCACCAAAATCTAATCATCTCATCATTTTGTCGAAGTGAACACTTGAGCCAAATTTGGAGAAACTCCTTCAAGGCATTCCTAAGATATCGTGCTCATAAGAATCAGATGGACGGACGACCCGAAAACATAATGCCTCTGGCCACGACGATCGCCAGTGCGGAGGCGTAAGGAAAGTCACCATGGCTACAACTATGACTGGGAGAGGAGTGGATTGACCGTGTTGGAAGGTGAGGAGGCAGGAGGAAAAAACAGGAAAGATAACATGGAGTAGCATGTATTTCTGGCAAATGGATCTGGAGAAAATACCTAGAGTGCACCTGCAGTGTAGACAGAGCAGCTTATTACAGATGTTCCTGAGCAGATGTGGCTGAGTCAAGGAAGATGGATGAAGATGTCAGACTGTCAAGCCAATTTCTTCTGAAAGGTTTCGGTCCTTTTGTTTGTTTGACTTTATTCTTTCAAAACATTACAGTCACCAGAGTCAATGCAGTGCAGTATCATGCTGCTAACTGCCCCAAACTCAGTTATTTGTAAATTTAAAATAACGTAAAATTACTCCCAATAAGAATTAATAAATGAAAACATTAAATATTTGTTCTGTTCCTGAGTGCATGCTGTTATTACCTTGTCAGAAGGGCGACTAGATGTGGAAGTATGTAAAAAAAAAAAAAAAATGTCAAGGCAAGAAGCTATGATTAAGTCTTATTCATCAAAATTACTTTTTGAATGGACTCACCATTATTAGATTTGTTCTCTAAGTTACATTTCTTTTGTATTCATGAGCAGTGCAGTGACCCAACCTTGACCTGACAAATAATTATAGTTTTCTTTAGCTTGATGTTTTTGTACAGAAGGATTTGATCGGTTTGTGATGTCTGCATTGGCAGCGACCCGTTTGGCACCTCAGCAAAGAGAAACATATTATTACAAGGTGGGTGTAACTTCCTAATGCCAGTCACAAAATGCTGGTTTGACATTTCTAAATTCCTGTGGCTGGCAGCTGTTAGCGATTTCGTCACCTTTTTAAAAAGTCCACTGGGGCTTTCCCATCATTAACACTTATAAAAAAAAAAAAAATCCTCCTCCTCGTGTGCACACTACAAATGTACAGCAACAGTACCCCAACAGACAAGAAAAATAGAAACGTATCTATAGTGTGAAGGTCCAAGACAACTGCTTCGTAAACTATCTTTTGTCTTGTTGTTGTCATCCCTGTGTATTTTTAAACAAGGCAGAGAAAATGTTAGAAATACTCTTAAATCCAACATAACACCACAGACTGCAGCCTGAAAACACACCATGCAGTTGAATTAACACCTCTCTGAAATAGTGTTAACAGTTAAAAACTACATTCAGCTCATGCACTGCTCTGCCAAGGCTGCATAATCCTTTAAGCTTTAAAATATTGTTACTATTAAATGTGATTTTAATGATACATGTTTATAAATTTGTTATTTTATTAATAGAATTTGTATTTCCATCTGGATCAGTATCAGAAAAAATAGCAAGATTGTTTTGTCTTGAATTATTAAATCATACGTTTGGAAATGTTCTACTGTATATTCTTGTTACTGCCAGCAAATCCCATGACGTGTTCCTTCATTACTATGATCACAGGCGCTGCAGTTTATTTTGAGTTGATCCCACATACATCATCCTGCTGCAGTAACTACTCACTACAGCACCAAATGTGTTCATTAGGAAACAATGGGAGTGGGATTTTTTGGCATTATGAGACACGTAGATAAACACCTGCCTTATCCTTTTTCTCTGGCTCATTGCCAGCCTTTTCACCAAATTTCACTAAAATCTGTGAACAAGATTTTCAGATATGCTGCTAACTCGCACACTCATAGAAAAAGCAAACAGCACCTAGAGAATAACCTCCCTGGCAGAGGTGATTACAGATTTAATGCACCACAGAAGTAGCATGTTTTGTTTTTTTTAACATATTTGTTTTATTTTTTGAGTGTTGAATTTGATTAAACTACAGTAGTACATGGTTTTCTAGTTTTCAGGTCATTTCCATTTCCCTTGAGACATAATTGATTTTGCACTGACAGAGATATTGTTATACCATCAGCTGTATAAAATATGGATGCCATGACAGCTCCCAGAAGTGGAGCTACCGCTGTGTGATCGCCCCCTGGTGGCTGGACGCCGTACAGGTCATAAATCTCGCCTCCTCCATGTTAACGGATGTGACATGAGCCAAACTAAAAACTCAAAGTACAAACCAGATACATTTTTCCCAGAGGTCATTTCTGTTGTAATTGGTAGATATTATCACACACAAGGGGTGTATTTTGGTTCATTTGACAGCTTTGTTGGCGGTCTGACGCTGTCACCACACCCCTGGTCTCTACTGCACAGGGGTGCATAGTGGAGGGAAGTGGTGACGCCGCGTCCATCGTATATATGTCAATGTGTTATATACACAGTTTAAACATGGTAAGAACAAGTACAGCTTGTTAGCCTCCTGTTTATTTAGTCTTTCTGGCCAAAGTGACGTTAAGTTTGTTGATCTTGGTATCCTTCTGCACTCATTGGTTTTTATTTCAAGGGTGTGAGAGAGAGACAGCACTTGCCCTGGCTCTGAGCAGATCCTGTGTGCTGTGTTATATTGTACTGGTGACCTTGGTTTTTCTCTAAAAGCCTTCTGTCAGTGCACATTCTTACAGGCACACAGCCCTGTAGTGTTGGCTGAGGACTCATTGAATCTGCTTCACCAAAGCCAACAGGGCAGAATGGTGCAGGTGCTGCTCTGAAATTGGTTTGCTTTTTGCTTAAAAAGTAAAGTGTGCTTCACCCAGAAGGCGCTCTCTAAACAACCCCTCAGCTCCCTGTGCTCCACTTTGGGGTTATGGTTTGACTGGAATTAAAGTCTGTTTACACTATGTGAAGCAAATATATGAATTGGGTTCTGATACTAGACTGTATATATTTGTGTTATGGAAACTGCTGCAGTAAATATTCATTGTGGGTTGGGAGTTATGTGAATCAGTGTTGGCCCATGCTCAGTTTTTAAAGAGTATTATGAGGCTGTGAGTTCAAGGAGGAAAAAAAGGGCTGAATGAGATCGAATTCTGTCTTTTGGCAGAAGGAAAGGCTTGTTGGCACACGGAACAGTATCTAAATAGAAATCACATTTTTCACTCAAGTTAGATTTAACTGGAGTGCATTGTCCTCTTTTCTGGCTCAGAAACTTTGCTGTCTAGAAACGTAAAAAGTCGCAGCCACAGAGCTTCGGCATATTAACATTATTGGCGCACAGTGTGTTGTACCTGGCAAGAACAATCCATTTTGAGAGAGACTGGAAACACTGTGTATGTAAAGAACATCTGCCACAGTTTCTTCTCTTAACCTGCAAAGTGTTAAATAGGTCAGGAATAATTCCCTACTTTTTCTGTGGGGTTTGTAAAATGCACAGGATACAGGACCAAATCATTAGCATGGATGGAATCCAGAGCATTAATGGTAACCAGGCAGAGTTGGATGACATTGTTATTGCAGCCATTCCCAGGAAAGAGAGGGGAGCTGAAAATTTGTATTTGATTTATAGCAGGGTTTGAATTTATGTTCCAACTCTCAATAGGAAAGTAAGTGATCTTCGCCTGGCTTCTCACTAGAGAGGGCCCCACAGCATCTGGTGCTGGAAACATCTCCGCATCAAACGGAGTTCCTTTTAGTTTCTTTGCACTGCTTAACCACCAAGAATTTACACCTGTAGGGGATATAGTATGACTGTGTTCATTGGACTGGATTCAAGTCTGAGCCTTGAGAAATTATCAAATGAGTGAAATAAGCAGCTTTTAGTGGGAAACACTGAGCGATAGGCTGCAAAACACACTTTTTGTGTTCTTATTATCTGCTGTTTGTTACTACGGTATGCTATTCATGATTGCAAATATGGAGTTAAGTCATCATTTACCTTCATTCATTATGTACTAAATGGCATTTGATAGCGTGATTGTCTGCTCAGTATTGCAAGCAGTATGGCAAGGAAATAAAGATCTTTGATTTGCTCTGCTCAAGTGCTGTTATTTATTGGGAGTTCTTTCTCCACCAGCACATTGACGAGAGCAGAAATATATTGCTCACTGTCACTGTGAGTGTGCTTTTGAATCCTTGAAACATCATATCTTCACATTATTATCTGCTCGAAGTGATGATACGAATCCCATTCTTTATGGTTTGGTAATAACTGCTTTATTTTTCATAGGGACACGAAGCATTATTTATCACTGGAAGTGTTCATGGGGATTAATGATGCATAACTCTGTTGGAGTTGTCTGGCATACAGCACCAGCTGAAGAAATCTGGAAGGTTATCAGAGCAATAAATCCCAAGTTTTTTGCCGTTGTTTGTCACGATGCATTGCAGCAGCCAGTAGTTATGACGGTTCCAGCTTGTTCTCCCCTTCTCTCCCTCTGTCTGTAAGCCATCAGAAAAATAACTCAACTTGTTTAAGCCGCCAGATAAGGTGGAATCTGATCGCACAACATCAAAGTTCAAAGTGGGCAACTATTCTTAAATCTTCTCCTTATTACACTGACTCTGTCTGCCTCTTGCTGGATGAAGGGGATGGGATGAGGAGCGCGCTGCACACTCTCCACCTCTGATGTTCATTCTTGGCAATGAAAACATGAGCGCAGTCTGTTCAGCCTTGCATTTTAACTGTTTTGTCAGTTGCCGTCATCCAATTCTGTAATGTCTATGAACTGAAAATTAAATTAGGCGTGCAGACTGTTACACAGGTTCAATCTATATCCACCTAACATAAGCAGCAGTATTTCTTTCATCATGGCTTATTTTCTCAGTTTAATTTATTGAATAAATTGCCTCTTTAACTTGCCAAGCAGGAGGAAGCCATCCATGCACTGTCCATGATCCACACAGAGAGGAAGATTCAGTCTATTAGTGCTATGATAGGGCCTTTACTGCAGCGGGCTCACTGATTGAATGGCATCCTTCTCAAGGTCAGGCCAGAGCTAAGAGCTATTTTCTGCTTACCTGTGCAGCCAGACAGCCACAGAATCTGCACACAAACTGGTTTTACACAAGCGAGTTTAGTAAGCAGAGAAACTCATCACTAATATTTCCAAGTGGTAACACAAAGAGAAGCCTCTTCGCCTGCAGAAAAGGACACAAAGGCATGAGTAATATGATAAGTGAGCTCTTGCTACAGTGCATGAAGACATTAGGAATGTTGTTTTTTTTTTTTTTCGATCTGGGCTGAGGGCCGAACCGTATCCTCCCATTGTGTACCTGTCAAAGAAAACCAGTGTGTCAAATGTGAATCATTTTGCAGTGAACATGCAGACAGTGTCAAAGGTCAAGTTAGGAGCGCAGCTGTTTTGTCTGCTTGTTTCTCACAAATGTGCAGTGTGTTCTGTTGCTCGCCTTCAAAAACACAAGTTTGTAGCTGAAATAACACAGCATGAACACCATTAAGTGAATGTTTTAACAGTCACTTTTTAAGCCGCTTATGCAAAGAGACTTAGTTAATATAGATGCCAAATTATCTTTAATAAACTATACAGAACTGTGATCCAACAATAAATATGAGATTAGGGTTAATAATGTCTGGGATAGATTATTTTAATTGAATGATCTTCATCATCATTCTGTTGATTGTAAATTATGTCACAAAAAGCCACCGTAACACTCATTGCAGCCCAGTTCCCAGCAGCTAATGTTCTGAAGTGAATTTTCCGCACTGCCACATTGAATTTAGCCGGGACTGACCTGCGCTAAGCCCTCAACTCTGGCTGTCATTTTGGTGTATGTTAAAAACAAACAAACAAACCAAAAAAAAAAAAAAAACAGATCACTGTGCTGTCACCATATTCAGGGTGGGCGATGCCACCGTCATGAGATCAAAGCACTGTGGAAATCCGCCATACTGTGTGCAACGGAGTTATGAGAAGGCGGGGGCAGAACTGATTCACCTGTGCACAGCTGCACTTCCACCAGCTGGAGCCCTCAGACCACAGATAGGATTAGAGCCCTCAGCTGCAAAGGTCCCTCATCATATCGCTGCCCGAACCTTGGGTGGCAACAAACGGCTCAAACACAAATGCCACCTTCATTCTCTGTTCATGTACACACATTTTTGGTAGCCACCATGATCAGTGCGGGTAAATAGGACAATCCAGTCGTCTTGGACTGAATCTGGTGTAAAGGCATTTTCTCTTCTTTGCCCACCGTCACCCCCACCCCCCAACTCAGATAAGTATCACTGTACAGCCCCCTATCATGAAGCTGCTTCATTCGAGCTCTGCCCCTCGTGCCTGCCAGGTAAACCTGTCTGACTCTTTGCTGCTGTGATAGGGGAGTTTGGCTCCGACTGACTGAAACAACATCACCTTGTTTATCCTGTAAATAATTCACCCCTCCCGGGCAACAGAAACTGAATCACGGTTGTGTGTTTAACAAGGAAGGCAGGGAATGAAGAGGAGCCAAAAGAAAATCGGGTGTTTCCTTTTTAGATAAACCTGGTGCCTGGGGACAACGACATATCCCTGATTCCAATACAGTGCAAAGATGCTGCCATGAGATACAGTATGTTAGGAGGTGTGTGTGGTGGAGAGGAGTGTGGAGGGGTTTATTTTGTGTGCTCACAGAACTTGCTGTTTGATAGCTCTTTGAAGAGGGTGCAGCGATACTGTCTGGGACATTCTAGTCATGTTTAGGATCAGAACCTGTGCAGTGTGTCTGCCAACCATTGAGTTTGATGCTTATCATCGGGGGCTGTCACCTCCCCACCGACCGCCCTGTCTGCGACACGTGTACACAGACACACCTTCATTTCGTTTTTGTGTATTGTGTTGTCTGACATCACTCCCCAGTGTAAGTGTAGAAGTGTTTAGTATAGACAGATTGTTTATTTCATTTGTACCATCATTTCTGTTCTGGGTATTTGTGTTTGTCAGGTTTTAAATATTTGGACAGCAACACATTTGTTTCATGAGCATGTTTGTGAATTTAACAGTTGATGGTTCTCAAGCCACCTGTTTTCATGCACATTCTCATTTTGCAGATTGTCAAAGATACTAGGAAACTGCAACATTTAAAAAAAAAAGTTTTTACACTTGGCTAAGGTGAAGGAGTTAGAAGTTGGCTAGAAGAGGAAAAAGATATAGTAAATGCAGGTGGAAACTTTTTTTTTAACAATAAATTTGTGGTACCTTCCTCTGCTTCTTCTGTTGTAGACAAAGCAGCTACATCTCATGCTTCCACCAAAAATCCCCTAAATATAACTAAAAAATGAATCTTAATGTGGGAATTTGTAATGAAAAGCCATCATCAAAGTTACTGGCCCTCATATTAACTATGTAATCTTTTTGTCGCCTCAAGCTCATTTGCATAACTGTAAATGATGAATGTGCACAATATTGATGCAAAGTAACAAGCTAATGAGGAAATGCTGTCCTCTTCTAGTTGCACTTTTTGTACTGTTCAAGACAGCAGGACCATCAGAATGTTTAATTTAGAAAAAGCAATAACAGAATTTTTCAAAAAATCATGCACGATGTGTTCACCGATGATAACATACTTATTTCCAGGAAGCAACACTTTCGCAAGATTTAATGGGATTTTAAAAAAACTGAGCCTCAGCATTTTACCCTTATCCAGTTAAATTTCAAATCTAATGCTGAATTTGAGTCAGAACAACAGGAAATGAGTCACTATCCATATACTTCCAGACTGTGCAGTACATTTGAACATTGGCGGAGCACCAGTCAGTTTTATATTGTCCTGTAGCCAGAGCCTAAAGCTGCATGACAACTGTGAAACAACCATTACAAAAGTAGATTTAAGTAGTGCTACACAAGCCTTCCCAGCATGCTGGTGTGTCAGGAAGGCACGAGCCAGGCACTGATCAGAAGACGGTGAGTATCTAGATGTTTGAAGTTGATATTGGGTAGGATTCCCATCGGGCTACATGCTATGCCTCCCCTTTGAGTGTTGATTGCAGTGAAGAAAACGTAGTTGACTGATCTGAAAGGAAACTACTGGAGAGAGAGCCTATCCATGCCTTTGACTGATAATCAGCTCATTATCATGTTGATCATTTACAGCTATCCCTCTTGCCTGCTCTATGTTCTTTTAGCTGTGTCACTGAAGCAGAGCACAGAGACTTTTAATGGCTTGGCAGGCAGCCCACTGTGGTGAGGGAGAGTTAAAACAACCATGCAAGCCCTGGCTAGTCTCCACTTTTACACAGTACTAGTCCCCACCCCGCTTATCAAGCCTAGGGAAGATCAAAAATTAAAGCAAAACAACAACAGCGACAACAACATATGCAACCCTGACGTGAGCTGTACCCCAGTACCCCAACATGGCTAACTGTGCATGAAATTGAACTTATTAGAGTTATTGACCAGAAGGCTCCTGCCCCGAGAGGACGGGGAGGAGGGTGGAGTGGGTGGCTTCTGTGTTACCTGACTGAATGAAAAATCCACAGCCGGTTGCCTTGATGCCTGGTACTTTACCGGAAAGAGGGATTTAATGAAAGCT
>NW_018127949.1:2213393-2225229 GCF_001952655.1 Monopterus albus
GAAAGAGTGATTTAATGAAAGCTGCCAGACTTCATCAGCGTCAGCACTCATGGTGAGGGCCCTCTGCTTTGCCACGCTTTATATAAAAGCACTCGCCATGACAGATCTTGATGGACAGATGTTTGCTAGTTGTTTTAACTGTACAGTAAAAAGAAACGGATATCAGCCTTCACTTCTGGACTCTAATAGACAAGCTGTAGAGTGAGGGGAGGCTGTTACAGGCTACCCCAGTCTGCAGCACCCTATTTTAGGCCTCTATAAATAGCCCTACTGAGTTTTTGTTGGGTTTGATAAGCCTATAATTAATGTGGCCACCATTAGGCACGGACATGTTCTTCTCAAGAGGACCCCACTGGTGAGGTGACGTGAGGTGAATGGAGACTTGTACTGATGAACTGAGCAGGGAGAGAGGGTGGAACCTGGATTGATGGCCATCCGGCTTCCTGGTGATATGCAGAAGGCACCACTTTGTTATCAAGCTGCTGGATAAAAGACAATATTGTCTATCAATTCCCCACAAAAGCCCACAGTGCAGTGTCTTCAGTAGAGCTGAATTGCATTGGAATTGCATCATTAATAGAGCAGAAATGATTTCCAACAACTCCAGGAGAATACATTGACCCCTCAGGGAGCCTAGAAACAAGATGATGTTTTTACAGGAGGAATATCTAACTAGAGGTCCCATTACCACTTCATCAATATACAGCAGCAAGTGAGTGAGGAGGAAGGAGGGGAATGTAATAGCTTATAGTGCTAATGGCAGTCTGACCACCCTAGTCCCAAACACTGAGCCGCCTCGTCGAGGCTGTGTAATTGCCCTCCTGGAAGCTGCCACGCGGCGCTGTTACCTTCATACTGAAAGGTGGCAGCTGCTAGGAGCAGGCCTAGGTCAGCCCCCCAAGTGGGGCTCCTTGCAACCATGAGATGTCATAATTAATAGCTATCTGGGGGCCTCAGGGCCAATTTTGGGTGGGTGGGGGGTCGAGATTATTTGGGTAAATGGGATCCAAACAGAAAGAGATGCCAGACTTAATCTCCACTTAACATAATGTATACATATCATCACTTTGCCTTTAGCGTTTGTGCAGCATCTTACCCCTGCTTTTCAAGGAGATTTTTCTTGCTTGTTTGTATTAGCTTTCCCTTCCCTATCTAAACATACTTAGAGATATGTAGCTGTTGTGTATCATGGGAACTTATTAATCTTTGGAGGCTGGCGTTCTCCCTAGTTAAGTCAATATACATGAGCCGCTGTGCAAGATAGAAGCTCTTAGCTCCTTCAGCAAAATCTGTTACTTCAGCTTCCCTCTTTTTTCCATCCTCCTCTCTTTTTCTGTCTAACATGCCGCCTGGGGGCAAATCTCACTCTGTCTCATCTGCTGCTTAATTTCACTGGAGCAGCCCTCAGTAATGAAGCGCCTTGATGTACATTTGCCAATTTCTGCCTCTGCCACTGCAGTATAATTGGGATGTGACTAAGCATGAATACCCAGCGCAGGGTTGGTTGACCTCTCAGCGACCCCACGAATAGTGCTTTTGTCATAATGGAGGTATTATCTCACATAATCTGGGAATGGAGAAGGATTGTCTGCAGGGTGCCAGGGATGGAAATGAATTGATATAACTCCCTGCTCCTGTGCACCACAGAGCAGAAGAAAAAAAAAAAGCAAGATACTTTTTTCTTTACCCGCTCATAATGAAGACATTTTCTTCTTATCTATCGCCGCTTTGTGTTTATTGGAGTAGGAGAGCAGATTCTGGCAAAAGCAGGGGTGGATTTTTTAGGAAGGGAGGGAGTTTCGGCGCTGTGGCGCTAGAGAGGATTTCTCTGTATGTCTGTGTATGTTAGCCTTTTTCCTCCGTGGGTGCGCTGTGTACTCATGCACAAGTTAGTGTGTATGTGTCTGTTAATGACCCTGTAAAATGACAAGCTGAGCTGGCAGTGAGAGTACAGCCGACGGTCAGAGAGAGACAGATAGGAGGTGGAGGAGGTAGGAGAGTTGCAGATGCAGAGGGGTGGGGGCCGGGGGTGATCTGGTTGTGAGCTCTTTGGTTGCACTGTGATTCACCATGCTGTCATCAGAGGGACAGGGGCCCCTGAATGGCCCTCTCTATTCCCACCTGAGAGGCCTGCAAATGGAGGGGCTGCGCCGTCATTATTTACAGCCTGCAGCTCCTAACCTTGGATTCAGAGCTCATCACGGCAAAGGGAAAATCAGATTGGACTTGACATGTACCCGAGTCAGTGACCTTGATAAGTGTGAGGTGCCTGCAGCAAAAGGTTAGGGAAGAAGAGTTCACTTCTGTCAGCCTTCACTGTGGATTTCCTCATACGTTTGTGTGTTTGGTTCAGCTGAAAGGCTGAACCATGACTCAAGATGACACATGGCAGGACCGCTCATGGCCCAAGATACAGCAGACATATGTGGCTTTATTACTGTTCATTTTACTGGCACTAGTGCTGGAAACATTAAGATGAATTGATTAGTTTATTGGATGAAAAATCAATTGACATTTTTCCCACTTAATAGTGTTTTATCATTTATAAGGCAAAACTACCAAACATTTTCTGGTTGCAGCTGCTACTACCACAGTAAATGTGAGGATTTGCCACTGTTCTCTGTAACACTCTAAACTGTATACTGCTGGTTTTGGACCGTTGATCATACAAAATGCAGTATCAGCGTGGGATATATGAAATTATGATGGGGAATTTACTGTAAAAATTTTTAAAAATGATTCATGAAAGTGAAAATAATCACTGTTGGCAGCCTTGTCCAAGGCTGCCTGAGTGGTACACACCGGAGCCTTGCTTAAAGTAATGAAATTTTTTTCTTGGATAATTTTATGTTTCTATTTGATTATTTATTTTTTTCCCATCTGAACTAGTTACCTGGAGACCAAAGCATAACAGGAGAGAGAGTCTCAGGATGGGTGATGAAAATGCATTTTTCTTCCCCTACCGAGATGCTATTTGGTCGTGTGAAATGATTAATTTCACACATATACAGGTCATCCCCGAAAGCAGCAACATCTCATTCACAAGGGGCCCCCGTCAGCAACAAAACAGGAGGCTGCAATAAAATGAGCAAACAGCAGCACGTACTGTTCGTCAGTAAATCTTTGGAGGTTAAACCTGAGCGCTACAGAATTTGAACAGCCCCTCCCCTCTCTCATCAAGTAAAAGTCACTGAGTACATCAGACCTGTCGAGACCAAAAAAATGACCAGCGAGCAGTTCGGGGAGTGTCCTGTGGTAGCAGGTACACACTCTCGCACACACGCAGAGAGTCTGTGTTTGCATAAGTAGGATGGAGCCTTGAATTATGGGGTTTGTGTAAATAAGGAGATGAGACTGTTTTTAGCACACAGGGAGGAAGGAGTACTTGGATGAGAATAGTGCCTCTGTGTGGAGTGGAATTGGTCTTGGGTTGTTTACGACAGCTCGCAGCCCTCATATATCACAAGCAGTATGTTTGCTGTGAAGCTACAGTTTGTGTGCCATCTGCCTTAGCTGAACTTGACCCTTTAAACAGACTTATATTTTGTAAACTGAGCTTACTGCAACTGCTGTTTTTATTTTCTCTGTTTTTAGTGGATGATCCAGAAACCTCACAAAGTGGCTACCTTCTTCGGGTGCATCGGTACCGACCACTTCGGCAAGATTCTGAAGAAGAAGGCCGAAGAAGCCCACGTTGATGCCCATTACTATGAACAAAACGAGGAGCCAACCGGTACCTGTGCAGCCTGTATCACTGGGGACAATAGGTTAGCTAACTTTCACTCACCCTTGACCATGACATGACCCTCTAACTCAGTTTTGAAAGAGTCATTTTGGTCCATTTTTACATCCTCAGGCAGGCAGTTGATTCCTCAGGGCTGGAAGTCATAACAGGATATCATAGCTCAGCTCACACATCAAAAGGAAAAAGAACAGCTTGAATGTGTTTTTTCAGGCCCCCACTCAGTCTCTGCCGCCTCAGTGGGTTGTCATCCATCTATAGGTTGACAGTAGCAATGTGTTAGAGGTGGCTGAGCTATCCCAACTCACCTGTCAGCCTTCTCAGTTGTAAAACGGGCTTTAGTGTCTCTGGCGACTGTCAAGCTAGCATCATCATCAGCACGTCTGAGACAGCAGAGGTCAAAGCCTACACACACACACACACACACACACACACACACAGATATCGCTAACAGTGAGGACTCCAGTTCATGATAGACCAAGTATAGATCAATAACTTCCTCCTCTAAACAGTCTCCTGCTCTGTAGCCCTTCATCTGTTGCTACGGGAGTTGTCAGTCAGTCAGCGGCTGGACCCTGACTGCCCTGAGAGCCAACCTCGCTGAATGGTCTTAGTGGGCTTGTTTGATGTGGGCTCTGACACCTGAAAAGGTCAGGTGCCATGCTCAGAGAGACAAGCTCTGTAATATTTCTTACAGGTGTTTAACAGACAGCTCAGGAGGCCAGAGGAAAGGTCGCTGCCAGGGCCTGATTGGTAGGGTGATGGCTTTGAAGGATTGGGAGCCAGTATGTCACAGCCCCCAGGCTTAGATTAGTTCAAATCTTCAAAGAAAAAACATGCTTCCTACTTAAGTCTGAGAATTTGAGTTGGGATCTGTAAAGATACTACATGTTTAATCACATTTTGGCATAGGAAATCCATTTATTTAGCTCTTACATGTGTAATCAAAGGTTCAATTGTTAAGGTGATTTCGGATCTCAGTGTTTCTGTGCTAATCAAGGCCCAAAATTACAAATTATGCATCAGCTTTTCTAAAAACAAAATTATGCTATAGTTTTGTTTGTTTGGACTATTTGAAAATTATGTGAATCATATGCTATGGCCTTCACAGACACCACATCTCAACCCAGTTGAACACCTTTGGGAGATTTTGGAGCAGTGTGTTAGGAAACATCTCCAGCACCATCATCTAAACACCAAATGAGGGAATATGTTTGGGAAGATGGTGTTCATCCCTTCAGTAGAGTTCAGCGACTTGGTGAATCAATGCCAAGGTGCAGTGAAGCTGTTCTGGCGACATGTGTTGCCTCTAAGACACTTTAGGTGTTTCTTTGATCTGTCACCAATCTATAGCTGTTATTCGAGTGTGTGGTGGATTGCTCACTTCTGTTGGACTTCATGTTTTTTTTCTCTCATGCTTGTTTTAACCTTGGAGTTTGTTACTGCAGCTCAGGTCAAGTGTTGTCTAGCTGTCAAATTGTGTCCTTTGTGACCACTACCTGATTAACTTAGCACAGTGTTACTTTTTTCTTTGACACTAACTATGGTGAGCTACTCCATCTTCCCATGTGAAAACGGATGTCTTTCTGTGGCAACACCCTCTCGTCATATGGTCGCCTAACAGTTTTTCCCCTAAGTAGCAATGATGGTTGTATTCATTTTGATGGCTGCTCATAAAGAGATGGCACGCAAGGCCTGGCTAATGCGCTATGTTAAGATAATGCCACCTGCTTCACTTTCGGCTCCCGCCACTCACTACTCAACTCAAGTGCTCATTTACTAATACATTTCTGTTGTTTTGCCTCCACCTATTCCCCTGCATGAATAATTTGAAGATGGCTCATTGTTGACCTTAAAAATATCTCTGCTTATTTTAATCTCCTATTTTTTTTGGTGTTTGGGATAACCTATTTTTTTAAAATAAAGAAAAATAACGTCATCCAGATGACATTACTTCACCTTGGTTCAGACATTAGAAGAAACTATTATCATCCTTTTATTTTGTGAAAGAACAAAGGAAAGTCTGGGGCCCGAGTGTTTTTAGGGATGTTTTTGAGACAAAATTAAGATGGATGATAAGCGCGGCTGAAGATTTATGGGGTCTGTCTCGGCAGGTCCCTTGTTGCTAACCTGGCAGCAGCAAACTGCTACAAAAAGGAAAAACACCTGGACTTGGACAGCAACTGGGAGCTGGTGAAGAAAGCCAAGGTCTATTATATTGCGGTAAGTGAGCCCCTCTACATTCAAAATGACTGTTTCCCAACTCTTTTGCCAGAAGAGGACAAAATGTTAAGAGGCTTTATTCAGGAAATGCCTCAGCGTGCCTTCTACATTGTCAATAAAGCCATTCATCCTTTGTCAAGTGAAATGAGCTGTGTTACCTATTGAGACAATACAGCTCCATTCTCCCTATTTTCCCCTCGTCTTTGTGCATGGAGCTGCAGCACAGTGTGAAATTGTTATACATGTAATGCATTCATTCATTTCTTTTAACGTGAAGACAAGCCAACAGGTGCTGTGAAAGTGTGAAAATTGATTATGCAAGTTCATTCGGCTTTACCCTCCTCCTACACAATCATCCCTTTACAGACAAAAAAAATACACACAGATTGAGGAGAACAGATGTGCGATTAGACATTCACCCACACTCAAGCTGCACCACTGAGGTAATGTCTTTACTTACAGCTTCTGGAGTGGGATGGCCTGCCATGATCGTGTTTCATTCTTTGGGATTACATTTAATTCCGGCAGATCAGCATTTTCTCTGATCTCAAGTCAACATGATAGCCCTGAAATTGCACTGCATTCCACATCTTTAAACAGTTCATTATCGGCATATATCAGCATTACAGCCTAGCATCAACATAGTCCTTGGCATATTGTCCCAAGTGAGCTTCACAGTGCCCACAAGCATGAGTGTACTCTAGTGCCTGTTCACAGAAACAAAAAAAAAAAATCAGCACTTTTGCCTGAAAGCAGATCAGTAAGTCCATCCTCCAGAGTTTGTGTGGTCTCATTTTTAGTCTCTGCATCACATTAGCAAACACGGCACATCCTCTGCAAATTGGCGGTTGGGTTTTGCCCACATCCGACAGTCTTGCGCGCATGGAAAAGCTTCCGTGGGATTTGAGAGGGGATAGAAGGGCCACAAATGGGTGTTTGTCAGTGCTTGGAATCTCAAACGTGGTGTTCAGCGTCCCTCTTGGGCCTCTTTCTCAAAACAGAGGGATCGTTTGCTTTATTAGAGCCCTATTTGCACTTCTAAAGTACTTAGCCAGATACACTGCCACAGCTATTCCCACTTAATACTGTGTGGTGTGTCTAGACCAGTGTTCACTGAGGCCTCCTAGCTCCATTAACCTTGTTGAGAGTACTCAGATGTATTTACCCAATTTACAGCAGGATTGTACATTTACACCCTCTCTCTCTCTCTCACTGTACCAACCTCTGCTGTGTTTTAACATATGTGCTGATCTTGATTAAATGACTGCTGGGCTGTACATGCAGTCCTGTACACTGATCCATATATTTAATTACTGAAATGCTCATGTGTATGTTAGCATGTTATTTGCTTGCATGTGCGCCTGTGTTTGTCGGAGTATGTGTGTTAAAGAGGTGACTGATGATTCCTGGCAGAGGCTCTCAAGGTGCCTGCTACTGTGTGGTGTGATTGGATGAAAACTGAATTATTAGAGGGCTCTTGCAGCCAGTCTGGCTCATCCAGCGGCAGCAGCAGCAGGGCTGGTGGCAGACGCAGAGCAGGGAGGCAGCACTGCCATTTCTCACAAAGAGAGAGAATGTTGAACTCCTGCCAAATGTTTGGTGGCAGGCTGTTGCTAGGAAATCTGGGTCCTTAGGCAAATCATTGCACAAAGACCAATAACAAAGGCATGAGGGGGGAGAAGAAATGGCTAAATGCATTTCAAGCACGGGATATATATTTATTTTTTATTTATTTTTGGTGTAATGCCATTGCTGCGGCAGTGATGTTTGCAGTTAGTTCTTTCCCTGCCTATTGTACACATCAGAAATGGGAGATGTATTGTGTGAAGAGGAGATGAGTGACTAATTGGTGGAGGTGATGTGTACATGCTGGCCCAGTTAGCCTGTTCTCTGCCCTCCTTCCCTTCGCTCTCACTTCCATCCCCATCCCCCCTTGGCCCCCTATGGACACCTCCTCCTCCTTTCCTTTTGCTGTCTTCTTTGCCTCAACCTCTCTCTTTTACTCGGTTCTCTCAGACACACATACATTTGCTGCTAAACACACACAGCCGTGCACTCACACATTCTGCAGCATACTACTGCCTTGTTTTTCTTACCACTGAGCGCTTTGCCCTGTAATTTGATCTCCACTACTTGATGCATCCTTCATGATGCCACTTTGAATTAACCTATGGCTCCACAGCTCTCCTTAGCCACAGCTAATAAAATGAGCTCTTCTAACTTATGCCATTTACATTCAGGAAAAAAAGAAGCACTTAGTCCATTTGCTGGCACAAGTAATAGAAATGAAGGAGAGGGGAGATGAACAAGACAATTGACTGTGAAAAGGTTTGTTAATGACTGGGCACAGATGGTCAGAAATAACCCAAGGATAGATGGAGGAGACACTTGGCTTTGCCAACTGGTCTGATATACAAAATTCATCCGACGAGACACAAACTGCAGTGCTGTTAGGTCACAAACCTGGTCACAGATGTGGACACTGGTTCATTTGCACCCTAAGCTAAGTGTGCAATCCCTTTAAGCCTGCAAGATGTTAGCCACGCCCAAGAAAAAGCACTAGCCCACCTTTTTTTTTTTTTCAAATAGCGTAGCAAGTTGAAATAGAATGCCTCACACTGGCAAACTGCACATAGTGTTAATTGGCAGTTGTATTCTGGCCCTCACTGCAGGGAAAGCTGAGTTCAGCTTCAGTCACTATAGCATAATATGCAAGAAAAAAGAGGCGAAGGGGAGGGCAAAAGGGAAAAAAGCGCAATACTGGCACCACAAGCAGCACGTCAGACTGCTTACACCCCAGAGTGGCACACATGCACACACACATTGTTACTCCGCCCCACCAGCCCCTGCAATTTGCAGCCAAAAAAGCAAAGGGAGAGGTTTTTCATACACACACACAGGCACACAACTGACACCTCATCAGCCAGCCGAAGGGCTGATTAGCACAGAGGTGACTGCGGCTGTGTCTCTGTCCAACTCAGAGGACCACACTGTCCTCACGCTGACCTTGAGCCTCCTCTCCTCTCTCCCTCTGTCCTTTTTCTTCATCTTCTTCTTCTACTCTCCTTCTCTCACCACTACTTTATCTTCAGTATTCCTCCCTTCCTCTGTCTCCATCTCCTCCCTCCTTCTCCTGTCTCCTGTCTTTTCTCTCTTTCCTCTCCACTCTGTACTGCACCACTCTGCACTGCCCCTGTCCTTCCACATAGCCAGGGAGGGATCACGAGGCAAAATGTAGGCAGTGGAGAGAAAGAGGGCGGGAGGGAAGAGAAGTGGAAGGGGGAGAAAAAACTGGCAGGCTCCCCCTTTGTCTGCAGGCGATCAGTTACAGTCTTGGTTGCCGATGAAATTTAATCCCCACCGCATTTACATGCCAAGTCTGACTTCTGGCAAGCCTTATTAAATAGATTTGTAAATCATTTCATCTTGATTAGAATCTGTTCTCAAGGGATCAACATTTTTTAGCCTTGGTTGTGTTTTGTTATGTGCACAATCTGTGCCCACTGGTGGTAAAATTTGAAAGTCAACCCTTGATGGTGTTATTTTTCTGTGTGAGTGAGTATAAGCAGTAGGTTTAGGGGACAAAGAGTGATGGATGCCAAGTCCGGCCCATCACCAGCCAAGCCTCTGTGTCAGCATGTCTCCCATCTCTGGAGGTCATGTCGGTGGATGAACAACTGCTATAATGTGTCTTCTCTTTATTAGGCTGATACCACAGTGTCTTTAGCATGGAACAATGTCATTTCGAATTGTGCCTAATCAGATGGTATTTTGTAATTGCCAGCAAGCATCTTATGAATATGAATTCATAATTGTTCAATTACAAGCCGACTGCATCATATTTATTGGCTTATTTTTTTTTCCTCCCGCTGGCCTGGACCAATTATAGGATTTCAATCTTGAAGCAATCAAGTGATAAGGGTGAGGCGTTTAGTGTTTGCTGTCACTATATAATTCTCTCGCATGTTAAACACGCATCTGGGAGGGCTGCATTTGTCAGAAGCCTGTGTGTGGAGGTGCACCTGCCTAATTGAGTGGTAATGAGCTGTCAGGAGTGTGGGCTTGGTGATTGGCTCTCAGCGGGGCGTCCCTTGCCAGTGGGACGTATAGGCTGGCCCGCCCTGCTGTAGGATCAGCCAGCTCCACAGCGCTGCAGGCCTGAGTGGACGGAGTGTGGTAAATTAGGGTGGAGAGGCCAAATGGCTGCTTTCATTTGACTGTGGCATTTATTTAGGTTGTTTACAATTATCCCTACTTCTGATTTGGTTTTACTTTACTCATGTCAGGGGCAGAGAAGGATTTCAGATGTTTTGCTGAAGTAAAGTAGCAATAGCATACCGTAGTGTAAAAATACTCCATTAAAGTAAAAGTTATGCAGTTAATCTTTGATTAAAGCCAGCTGGTGTAGAATTGTTTATGTTGATTATTGTATTGTTCCGACAATCTAATGTAATGTTTATGTGGGTGGCACGGTGGTGCAGTGGTTAGCACTGTCATCTCACAGCAGGAGGTTTCTGGATTTCAACCTCACAGCTGACCAGGGCCTTTCTGTTTGCTTGCTGTTTGTTTTCCCTGTGCCTGCTGCGTTTGTTGTCTCTGGGTACTTCAGCTTCCTCCCACTGTCCAAAGACATGCAGCTTAAGTTAACTGGCAAATCTAAATTGTTCATGTGAATGGGTGTCTGCCTCTATAGCCCCTTTTAGACATGTACTTGTTTCCATTAATCTTTTTTAACACCTTTTATTTGTTCCTTTTTCAACAGGACAGTGCAAACAGCGCATTCAACATTAATTGGTAAAACAAAAGAAGATAAAACAATAATTAAAGGCTTAAAATTGCAAATGTTCCATACCAAGAGCAACACAGTGATACCTCAGTAAAGCAGTGAGTCATGATAGTGCAGCCTTTCATTGTAGTGTACAGTTTTCCCTCTGTCACATCTGTAGCCATGGGTTTTGTCCACACAGATTTCCAGGCCAAGGTTTCAATAAACATAACTGAGACAGTATCTGCTGAGAATCAACTGCATTACAATACTAGAAATAAAAAAAGGGGGGGGAATTAAGTCTGTTAGGACTGACAGTTTCGTTTCCATTAATCCAGTGGCATCTGAACGTGTGAATGAGTCACTTTTCAATATATGTCATGACAGCAGTCTGACTAGGTCGGACCTAGTACCATTTACATATCACTCACAGCACGGACTGAAATGCACGCAGTTGCATTAACAGATAGGCACGGACAAGATTATGATGATCTGGTGCGTATGGCACATGGCGTGGCTCCCTCCGTCATGGTCGGGGTGTGTGTCTGAATAAAGCCATGAGGAACATTAACATAAAAGTGAGGTCTGACTGTCATTTTAACAGATTCATGAATGTTATGTTATGTGTTGCATGTGTGGAAAGGGCTTGTTTGTCAACTCTGTGATAGACTGGCAACCAGTACCTGCTTCTTAACCACTGTTAGCTGGGATGGGCCTCTAGATAAGTTCTATAGATGGCGGATGGAAGAGTTTACCCTAGAAGTGTTTACAAGTAAAGTATCTCAAAATTGTACTGTAGAGTGCATGAGTAAAAATACTTATTTACTTTCTCTCATGAATTAATTTTTTCTGTGGTTAAGCCTTAGAAAAGCAAATATGTTTGGAACTTTTGTGCAGAAAGTTTACAGGATGTCAGAGTTTACTTCATTTTGTTATTATGGAGAAGAAGTTTTGATCTACTCTTGTTTTGATTTGTGTCATTTATTTTTTTGGTGGAAGAGTGGGGAAATATTTACATGTTGGCAGGGTTGTGTTGGTTTTATTTTTGGAGTTTTTATTTTCAGCATCCTAATTTGAACAACAGCAACATGGAAAAATGCTTTAAA
>NW_018127949.1:2225270-2235241 GCF_001952655.1 Monopterus albus
GGTGGCACACATTTTTGGCCTCTGGCAGGCTTCCAGGCTGGAGTTCATATTACTCTACCAGCATGCAGTGACTTTCTCCTTGTACACCCACGTCACCTTGTAAAAACAGTTTTTCTTCTTCAGCGGGGAAAACACCATGTCCTTTCACCCCAGATTACTGCGTGCATCTGCTCCACCAGCAACAAGTCTGTTTTCCTCTGCCTCGCTGTAAAGCGGATGAAATAGTTCAGACTTAATGATATTTCTACTTTCCATCACCTTGTTCCTTCTCTCCCTCTGCATCAAAGCACCCACTGTGTGTGTGTGTCTTTTTATTCATGAGACCGAGCTGTAAAACGTAGAATAACATTTCAGTCCTACACTGGGATGTTGTGGCCGTTTGTGTGTGTTCCACGTCTTAATTGAATAGACTGAGTAATTATTTGTCAAGTAATGCTGAGCAGAAAATAAATAGCCACTTTGCGGCCGTGAATTGTGCCTGATGGCCATGTGTTGATACTCTCACCAGGGAGAGTAAAAACCTGCTCTACTGGCTAAGTATCTGATTAAGATTCACATGATGGAACCGCAGACGCTTTAGGATAGTGTGTCTCTGGGGAAAGATGGTGAGTAGAGTTAAGTGTCAGACACTGTTATATTATCACGCAGGAGCATAAAGCCTCGACTGAATAAATATCGCTGGAATATTCTCACCACAAACCATCTGCAGCACTGGGGTCAGCTTGACAGTTTCTGAAATCGGCCTACAAATAATCACCACAGATGTGCATCCCTGTGCGGCAGATGCTGGACACTGTTCTTTAAGAACTGTTTCCTTCTGCAAGGTTTTTTTTTTCTTTTATGTTTTTGTAATTTGTTTATGGTCTGTAATAATCCTGTGCATATCTTCCTTCTGTCAGTTTGGCCTGGATCCATTGTAAACTGCCAGTAAATTTTTTTTCCACTCCCTTTCAAAGGAGACTAATGACTTTTGGGGACAATAAAATATTTTGTAATCATTTCATAATTCGTTCATTTCCGTTTTCATTAAATCAAGGCTCAGTTTCATTTCTATTGATTTTCATCAGTAAGCATTCAGTGTATTTGCTCCCTGACATTACTGCCTTATTTAGTTGTTTCCACTGCTACTGGCAGGTAGTCCGACTGGACAGTTTGCAAATTTGACCAAAAAATAAAATGTCCCCTTACTAGCTTTCTTCACATGTTTCTCAGCAGATTGAGTTTTCTTGATTCTCAAGATGTGACCTAAATATAGAACTTGGTTAATAACAGGTTGGCTGCGTATTCGCAGTAAACGATGCATGTCTGCGTGTAAGACAGAAGCTGGAGCATGCATGTGTTTCATAACAACAGTTGACCTTGGAAGTATCTGCTGGTTGCCTGGGAACTGCACAGTGATAAGACTCCCAAGAGGTCACTGCACCTGAACAAGAAATGGTCCTCCACATGATGACCCCCACCCCCCCCCACCCACACACACACACACACACACCAGTTTCCATACAGTATATGTTAAACAGACACTGTATAATGTGTTAATTAGTAAGCTTTAGATGTGATAGGTAGATTTTGATTTTTATCTTTGATCGTGGGTTTGGTGGTTCCATCCCCAGACTCCCCACTCCATATGTCAAAGAGTCCTTGGGCAAGACATTGAATCCCAAGTTGCTCCCAGTGGCCTGGCTAATGCCTTGCATGGCAGCTCCACCACCACTGGTGTGTGAGTGCATGTGTTAATAGGGGAACCTGTAAAGCGCTTTGTCCAGGTAAGGTCAAAAACTACTTGCAGTCCATTTCAACTAAGCTAAATTAACCATATTTTGGCTGTAGCTCCATATTAAGTGAGTGTTTATGGGAGTGGTATCCATCTTCTCATTAAATTCTTAGCAAGAATACAAGTGAATTTCCAAAAATGTTGAATGGCTATACTGTACCTTTTAGAGCATTTTGACCAATGTACCTAAAAATGTAATAATTAATTTGTGTTGCAACTAATCCTTATTTTGTCTGACCAGAAGTCCAAAATCCCAAAATATTCAATTAACAATTTAAAACAGAAAATAGCAAAACCTTAAATTTGCCAGAAAAACAAGAGTTGGAACCAAAGAAAATGATTTTGTTAATTTGATTAGTTTCATCAGTTGTTTTAACAAGTCATCAGTTAATTCACTCAAGGCAGTAAAAATACAGCTGGAAACCTTGGTTTCAGTTAGCATGTCTGGGGTTAACACATGCAGTGGGAGAGTGTTTATTTTTCATACATGGTCCCACTCAGACATAGGCTAGTACTCTGACCTTATCTATTGTTTCTCAAGTGTATATTGTAAGCAGCTTTGGAGGCTTTATAGAGACTTAGCCAACAGGGCTGCCGTTGCTCTGGTGGAACATTTGGACCTCTGGCAAGTGTCAGATTTTCAGCAGCACATTAAATCTCTTAACCCAGTTCCCTTTTCCCCTTCCTCTTCCTCTCACTGTTTCTCTCTGTCCTTCTTTCACTGTCTTCTTGCTTTGCTTACAAGCTGGCTGTAAAATATTTTTCATGTGTGCTTTTGTTACCCTCCACCATTTTTTCAAATTTCATCAGCATCTAAAGTCTTAGTGTGGTGCCCAGGCCCTAAGGGGACAGAATGGAAACTCAGCCAGAGCAGCTGTACACCCACCCTGACTGGGCACAGTCCTCCAGTCACACTGTGATGGGGAGGCCAGAGCCACTTTGATTAGCATGTCCATCATTAGTGGCCAGCTAGAATGTCATGCACCACGAGCCCAGTCATCTAATGCTTCGACTGGACAGCAGGGTCGCTCCCTGCAATTTCTGATAGGGCTGCTTTTTCCAGGGTGGAAAAGAGGCCAGGGAGAGCGCCAAAGTGCCAGATGATTGTCCTCTGTAAATAAAAAGCAGACATCTTCCTTTTTGATGTCTTATATGTGCATGCCTTATTTTCAGATGCTGTGGTACAGTCACATTTGAAAGCATTTTGCTCTCCCAACCTAACAAGGGGGGACCAATCAAAACAATAACTGTGGTTCCTTTTGACAAAGCCCTTGGCTCACAATTGTCAGAGGATGTAAGCTGACTCATCCACACAAGAAGGGCATGTATCCCTGGGAGCTAGGGGCGCAAAGCTATGATGAATCTTCCCCTCTGTGCTCTCCTGTCTCCACTGAGCCTGCATGGATTAATTACATGACTAGTAGCTAGTTTAGTCCCATTATTTATTTTTTCTAATGAATACTCTTACTCTCCCTCTCTGCCTAGATTTTATTCTGCTCAGGACTTTTCAGCTTCACCCGGTGGAAATAAGAATGCATTGATTATTTTCCATCTAGCAAATATCCCACCAACTGAGGAATAACATGCCTCCCCCCTAATTGGTTTGTTTATCTTGAGCAACAGACTCTGGGTTTGTTTGGACTCTGGCTGGCATCCACACGCTGCACCGCTCCTCAGCATGATTACTCACCTTGGGAGGAGGCTGCTGGAGCAAGGTTGATGTTCTGCACATAGACATCAGGCTGTCATTCTCCCTGCTTATGTGACATCATTTGCCAAGACAGATTTGTTACAGGAAAAATAAATTCAAGCCTAAAAAGGGATTGATTTAAGGACAGGCTGCGAGTGGAAAAAGGCGACAGGAGGGATGGAGGCTCCCAGACACATTTCACCACTCAGAGGGCTCGGGCCAGATCCAAACAAGCTGCCAACAGAAGATGGATTCTGGCTTCATGTATAATTGATAAACTGTATGTTCTAGGTGTCAGCTATAAAGAGGCAGCTAGGACTATATCAGGAAGCTATTTTTCCTCTCTGAGGCGAGCATCATTTTTATTTTGTCCTCCCCCGTTCTATGGCTTATCTGCTCAGTTCAGAAAGCCCCGTTTTCTTTGAAGATGATGTTTGGGAAGTGCAGCTTTTAAAGCACATCCTGCTCCTGCACCTATTAGGAGTGCTAGTCCAGGGCAGATAGCCATCTGCAAAGTTGACTGTACAGCCTGAGCTATCAGGATTAGCCATCTCACTCTTGACATCTAGCACATTAATATTAGCTATGGGAGACAGTATCTTGCTGAAAGCAGCATAAAAGGATTAATGCAGAGCTCACCCTTTTGGAAATAATGCCCTTTATTGAGCGGATTTGACACTGTAAAGGCTAATGATGACATTGAATGGAGCCAGAATAAGTAATGGTGCATCATCCTGTGTCATGCAGCTTGAATAGTCAGTATTTGCATTCTGACGGTTCAGACTATATTGATTTTGCTGAAGGTTTTCAGTTGTTTTCCCACTGCAGCATGAAGAAGTGTTACTCCATCATCAGTGTCCTGCAGGTAATGACAGTCCTCTCACTGTAGGCCTCGATGAAATGCTTGGTTTGTCATACAGTATTCTGCGATTTCACCTCCGAGCACTTTGAGCTGCAGCAATTACTGTGCACGGAACACAGTATGCCAGCATGTCACCCTCCCTGTCTGTCATACAGACACTGTGGGATTAATGAAGCTTTGCCTACTCACTTTAATACTGATAAATTTATACCCTGCCAGTCAGATCTGTGAGTGTTAGTGGTGGGGTTTGTAGCACAAAGGCTTGACTATTTCAGTGGACCAGAGGAGGGTGGACTACCAACTTTGTACTCTATCATTTCCCTTGGGCATAACAGCTGTGAAAAGCAGTTTTCTATTGTGTTTTTACACAGGACTTGAAGTGCAGCAAGTGGCCTGATTCATATTATTTTTCTAATACCCCTCCATATACACTTTCCTCTGAATAGAACTGTATTTAAACAGGAAATATGCCTGCATGGGGTAGCCGTATCCCGCCACTCGGTGAGAACTCAAATCAAGCTAAAATGATTGCAGTTCAGTGGGAAAGAAAGTCTCCTTGAACCCCTGACATGATTTGATTATAAAAAGGTTAAAGAACTATAATAATAAATCTGTCTAAATTTTAATAAGATGTGCCATTTTGTATTTGGTATTATAACACTGAGGAGCAGGCAAGTGGCCATCAGGGCCACCTGAGAGCATTCGCTCTGTTCTTTCTGCTAAATTGCTGTTTCCCCTAGGTGTTTTTTTAGCTGACAAGATAGTAACCTTATCAATCACAGCTGCTTCTCTCTCTCTCTCAAGGACTTGTGTTGATATGTTGTAAGTGCTCTCTCCTCTGGCTGATTTAATGGGAGTATTGCATGCTCATTTCAGCAATGCCTCCTTTTTTCTTAATGAGCTGATAAAGCCCCAATTATGGAGGCAATTCCTGGTTTCTGATTTGCATTACCACACACGGCGGAAATGTACATGATTGAGGTGCTGAGATGCTGGCCTTCCTTTCCAGAGACTTCCAGTGTGCGTGTGTGTGTGTGTGTGTGTGTGGGTGTTGATGTGATTGTGTAGGGACACAGGAGATGGACAGATTAGATTAGATTCAGTAGATGCTGCATGCGCTGGCCGTTTGCGCTTAGAATGTGATTTAGTTGTGTGGATTGAGACGGGCTGTGGGGCTGCTCTGGGCTCTGTGATGGGTGAGGGGACAGACTGACAGTGACAGTGGGGTGGTAATGGCTCTGAATGAGGAGAAATGGCCCCTGTAAGGCCACCCTCCCAGTGGTAGAACAGAGCAGCGCTGTCCGAACACACAGCAAAATGAATTCTTCTCTACACCCGTGTGGGGCTTCTTTTTTTCCACAGGACTAGAAATTGAGGCTATTTATAGCTTCACGAATCTGAGGAGAAATGGTGAAAGAAATGGAAAATGCTACCCTTAAAGAAATCCAGCCTTCACTTTTATTATGTATCAGCAAGTGCAGTAATGCCACAGCCTATCCGTTGTTGAGACATCAACTGAAGTAGAAAAATCAGGGGATGTTGTATCACATTTGCAGGACCACAGTCGTATAGCCAAGAGGGAGTTGCGAGACTGATCAAAGTTGACCTCTGGATGTGTGATTAGAGATGTGGGCATATCACTATGAGTGCAATTGCATATAAAATCCCAGGTTTGTTTTCTTACAGCCACATATTTGCCTGTCTTGCCCTCCATGCCCCTTTTCGTCTCTGAAATGGAAACATCGTGTCTAGATCTTTGGCTGGGGAGCTCTGCAGTTCATGAAAAATGCATTCACTCAGCTCTTTTTCTAACTCTTCGCTTCTGATACTCTTGTCATATCATATCCATGTCATGTCAATGTGTTTATTAATTATGTAGCAGGCGCAGTTGAGTTGACAATATTGATGCATCTCAACTAGATGCCCTATGTATATTACTCACCCATCACTGGGAAATATAAGCAAGACTTAATTAAGGATGAGAAGATGGTTTAATGTTTAGCCCTGTGAATAAGTAATTCTTAGTCTGTGTTTACAGGAAGCATTTTTTCTGTCTGCTTCTCCCTCAGGCTCCATTTTATTCTCAGAGTCTCACTCTATTCAACCATTGTGGTCACTTTTTCTGGTTCAACTGAGGTGTTGGGCCTGGTTCATCCCACATGGGTTTAGCCTCTCTTTTAGTATTATCGACAAATCGCACCCAGTAGCACCTTCGCAGGTGTCCCAAATTGCAAAGGTAATTTATTTCTTTGCAGGCAAAACTATGCATGAAATTGCTCAGCAGTTGCACACATGGCAGATTCTGCTCAGGATTTGTGTTTCACTTTATGAGTCCTCACTGTGCTGTAATCTTATGGATGTGTGATAGCACTTGAATATATTCCCTCACCAAATGAATATCAGGAGGGAACACAGTTCTGGATGGTTCCTCTTGAAATACAGCTGTTTCCCTCCTGTCCTCTTCCTCGTCCTGCAACAAACGGTCCCTCAGGATTAAAACCACTACAAACACTTCAGAGATATTAATCTTCTTCTGGTACCTCAATCAAAAGCTGCATTTAAAAGGAATAAAAATACTTAGTGTGCACATGTATGTTTAATGCCAGTGCAGGAATATATAACTACACCATGCTATGAAAACATACTTTAAGTTGGTAACCCTGTCAGCATTGATCCTGTCTGTTTTGTAATGCTAGAATGATTGTTTTACAGCGTGGGGATTGCAGCGGTTTGGCACGAATAATTGGAAGTTCAAAGCGTGGATCAGTGAGTGTAGCCTGGGGATAGGTTTTTGTAGAAGCTGACACTTCAGACGTATTATGAAGCCATCACGTCTAATTTGCACAGGCCTCTTTTGTAATTTACCCCCAATTCAGAGGAACGGTCTCCTGCTCTGCAGCACAATGCACACTCTGCTTGTATTGTTCACGCTCATTGAAAGAGACACTGAGTGAATGAGTCTTCGAGCTCAAATAATGTGGAGCACTGTTCCTGTCATATTTGTTGCTGTGTAATGGCTCCTGATTTGTAGTTTCCTGCAGCGCCTTTTCGTTTTGGTGCAGAGCAGACAGTGTTGCGCGGTATGCACCAACTGTTTTCTGCGCATCCAGTCCAAGCAACTTGTTTACAACTCACTGTTGAAACAACCGCTAGACAGATAAAGGACCTCAAAATGTTGTACAGTCTTTGAGAGGGGGAGGAAACCTCTTCAGAGGAAGGACTGGGGTTTTCCACATGCCGTCCAGACATTCTCACACATATTGAGTTTGTCTGTGTGCATCTTTGAAGATGCAAATGTGTCAACCACATGTAACCAACCACCCAGCGAGAAGCTGAAATGCTCAACTGCCTTTCTCACGGCTCTTAAATAGCTGCCAGTGATCTTCAGCAGCTCTGCGTGTCTGTGAAGCCTGCGGTTCTTTTTTTTAATGGACAAATTAGTTTTTGTGGGATATTGAATGATTTGTGCACACTTATCACTATCACATCAGGCAACAGAAGAGAGTTTGGCTGTGAAATGTTATTACCTCTCATATAGCAGGCTGCTTTTTAATCACACAGAAGCCATTTATTGATCAGTATTATCATTAAATGCTTTTATTAGTTAAACATTTTACATAACAGTACAGATAGAAATCCTTCTATTTTGCACTTACAGTCGGTCCTTAATGAAGAGAATATTTTTATCTTAGCCTTGCCAGCCAGCTTTGGTGTCTGCTGTTTAAAAAAAAAAGATAGAACATCATAGCTTGGCATATCCTGACAGAGGAGACGTTTGTAAATTATTAATATTTTTCCTTGCACTGTCATCTATCATCACACTATCCCCCTACCTCTGCATTTTGAAATGCAAGTGTAGTAGTCCTGCAGTGTGGCAAGTTATGTTTCTGGCTCTCATTTCAATATCTGAAGTGAAAGGTCGACATGATATATTCTGTCCTGCTGCAGTGACAGTGACTTACATGCTACCAGCTCAAGATGGTACACTTTTACGGGGCCCACCCGGCCTGTCGGGCAAACTGATAATGAATCAATCTGTGTGAAACATTTATGGGTGCCCCCGCCACCCACCCACTTCCTTGCATGAGGCCAATTAGAGTTACCTCGGTGGCCCCTGCTGTCTGACTCAGGGAAGCCCCTTGCATTGTCATATCAATATTCCTCTGTTGATCTCCAGCTGAGGCGAGTCCGGCTGCTCTTTCCACACATGCTAATTTGCATTCGCCAGCATGTGTGGGAGATGGCATGCTGGCTGCCTCTTCTTGCTGTTCCCAACCCTACTGTTGCCTCCCTCTCTCTGTCTTTTTCTACTTTTTTTTTTTGAGAGGGAAAGGTTTCTTGATTCCTGGCATGCCAGAGAAGGGTCCTCTGAGGATTACATTGGCTAAGCCCTTATCACTCCAGGAAATTCACTGCCTGCTTAAAAAAGTGGTAGGAGTAGAAAATCAAGGGGAAGTGTTATTCTTTTTAAGTTTCTTCCTATTCCCATGGAAAGTTATTACAGGTTTGAAGAAAAGTCCTTTTTTTGGCACTCAAGTTTTCTTGTAACTGCATTTCATATTTCTTTTTCTTTTTTCTTTTTTTTTCCAAGCGGCTGGTGGAATTTTAGAAGTGGAAAATGTGAAGGCAGGTGCTTGAGAGTGAGGGAGAGAGGGGAGGTATAGGGAGGGCTGTGCTCACTGGGAAGCGATGTTAAACATCCAGGGGAAATGTTTGTTATTCTAATGGGATACCACCATGGTAACAGCTTTTAGAGACTCCCAAGGCTTTGTGTGGAGTATATGCACACTTTCATCAATCTCGCCTAATTTCTTTGGGGATTAGCAAATATAATCAGTCCTTTCTCCAAGTCGTCACCTGCTCATCAACATATATATTGTGGTGAAATTTAGCAGAACGCAGCCCTGTTAGCTATGGAAAAAGCAGTACACGAGTAGGGATGGGAATCGAGAACGAGTTCCACTTGAGAATTGCTTCCAAATTGTCTGATCCATGGGAATCGTATGCCTCCGATATTATCAGTTCCTTTTATTGATGCCGGCGTGTTTTTCCAACAGCAACATATTGAAAAAAACTCATGAGTTATGACATCAGATGCTGCGTCTATGCTGCTGGAAACAAGAAGTAGTCATGGCAGAAAGGAAGACGCGGGCCAAAGCGTGGTTTCGTTTTGTGAAGAACGATGACAACAGTGCTACTTGCATTGTGTGTAAAATGATTATTCCATGTAAGGGCAGAAATACCAGCAACATGTTAAAACATCTTTCGACACAAAAAGGAGCACTGTTATTTATTTTAACATGTTCAAGTAGTGTTTTCCATACATTGACTTATTTGTGACAAGCCACCACTATATCAACATTGACCACCACATATTGATTTAAAATACGTAGGTTAAATCTTATTTAAATGTAGTGCCGTACGTAGCACATGTATTCGCTCAGTCCCTCCGTGACCCGCTCTATTTCTCTGTTAGTTCATAAACTGTGATGCTGAATGTTTGCTCCCTCAGTCCAGAGGAATATCGAAAAACACACGTGGGAAAGCTGATCAGTTCGACCAGTGTGATTTGCAATAAAACTGATTCATTTTGAATATTTACTGGTGCTGCTAAAGCAGCGAGGGGGGGGGGGGGGGCGAAAAAG
>NW_018127949.1:2236527-2242615 GCF_001952655.1 Monopterus albus
AGCAGTGCAAGACAAATAAATTCTTTAAAAATCATACAATGTGATTTCCTGAAATTTTTTTTTTAATTCTGTCTCTCAGAGTGGGAATGCACCTACAATGTGAATTTCAGACCCCTCCATGATTTCTAAGTGGGAGAACTTGCAAAATCGCAGGGTGTTCAAATACTTCTGTTTCTCACTGTATGTTAGAGGAGGAGGGATGCAGCAGCCAACATGCTGCTGCTGTGGGACAGTTAACTAGTGCAGGAGGGACAGGTCATATGAACAGCACAGGGTTAGCCTGCTATAGTATTACTTGGGAGCTGCCACCACAAGTGGAATCAAATTCTGTGGGAAACACTGGTTCACATGTTATTAGACAGACATTCTGCACCATATTCAGACTCAGAGACAATAAAATTTTTGCCTGACATTGAAAACCTATGTAGGCCTACTGTTTTACCACAAAAATTGAGCAGGAATCAATAAAGAATCAGACTGATAAGCAGATTGGATAATGGCATCGGGAGCAATAAAATCTTATCAATTCCCTTCCCCCTATACATGAGCCATTAATATAAATCACAAGTTGAAGTGAGTCACTAAATGGCTTCAAAAGCCTTTAGTATGCCTTTTGTACTCAGTGAGATCGCAGACCAAATAGCTTACATTTTGCACATATCTACTTGTTTTTTTAAACCTTGCTACTGAGACCAAAATACTTCTGCTTGTATAACATCTTCAAGTTAAACATGTTTCAGACTGAGGTAATGATTAAGTTATTTTCAGATTAAATACCTTTACAGGGGCTTTAAGGGCAATGGAGTGAACTCATTTACAAGACTTGGTGGGGAAAAAAGGAAACCCTGTCTGTCGAGGAGCTTCCATGTTTAAAAGGCTCCAATAACATGTAAGCCCCTCACAGTTTTATACCTTTTTCTTTCCCTCTGCAGATTTCCTTAAGTGGCTTATGTGAATTGCAATTGCCACATTGAAGCCTGGCATATACAGAATACATTTCTTCCCGGCCGTGACCAGCTAACAGCGCATTGAACTTGTGCATGTGGTGATGGAGAGGTTTCACACACAGCACTGCGGCACCATGGGAGTATAGCCTGACCTAAAGCTAAGCCCCCAGCCGGAACAGCCTTCCATCAAACTCACAACACTGCTCTCTTATCTGCTGGCATTTCTGTCTGATACAAATAGCCAAGATGTGATATAGTTGGCTACATGTCATATCTAGCATTGTACTTATGGTCTAGCCGTTTCCTCCTCTGTGAAATATAATGCTTTTAACTCACCAGATCTTTGCCTTGGCTATTTTTTACATCTGTAGCAGAGACAGAGACCTGTGTGTTTGTTCGTCTTGGCCGAAGGCCAAAGGCTCTTTCTGATATAATCCCCACCATCGATCAGACTTTGTTTACTCTAACATGGTTTCTTTCCCCTCCAGCAATTAGAAGGCAACCTTCCACCTCCTGCTCTTCAGACCAGCTTTATACGTTTATTTTTCCCTTAAGTGGTAATTTTTCATGTTTGCAGCTCAGCTCTAAGAAGTGTGGGTGTGTATAAAGTCATAGATACTCTTCAACCAGACTGACATGTTGAATACCAAATTTTTGTTAATGTTTCTTTGAAGAATTCTCCTCTTCAGAGACTTTCACCAAACACTGGTACACACTGTGCTGTACTGTACTGTACTGTACTGTACTGTCTGTATATCATTGTGAGATGATTCATACATTTCCTGTGTAGCACTCCACATCCTGTGTGTTTGATTTGGGCTGCTCCACTCTGAAATCTCAAGCACTTTGAAATTTTAGAGAAATTGATGTGGTTGTAGAGGCTGAGGATGACTCTCCTGTCCATGTAAGAGGCTCTCGTCATAATAAATCGGGAGAGAGAGTGACTGGGCTTCTCTGTGGTCTTGGTTAAAGAGGTTTAAAAGCCACACAAAGTGGAGACAGTTTGTTTTATTGTTAATACTGTGGTCACAAATGGAGTTATGACCAATTTAAGATCTTGGTTGAGCGCCCAGTACCTGTACCAGGGGGTTGAAGCAAATGTTGATTTGTAGCTGGTTTTGCAAAATAATCTTTGACTTTGTGGCTTATTCTAAGATATACTGTATGTCAAGGTTCATCAATTGTACAAAGCTTTCTGTTTGCTTGATATGTTAGTGTGGACTGATTTACTATTGAATTCTGGTTATACTTTCTGAGACTAAAGTTGTTGTTTTTTTTTTGAAGATTCCCTGTTACTCAATGAATTTAATTCTTATCATTTTTTAGTATCTAAATCCTAAGTATAAAATTTATGAATTATAAGGTGTGATGCTAAACCTTTTAATAGACATGTAATTTGCTGTTACAGTAAGTTGCACCACACATATCAGTAATGGTACCAGTGTTTGAAATCCCAGTTTATTGTCCAGTATAGACTAAACTACACTAAACTACTGTGGTAAATGAGTGAACAAGGGAGAGAGTTTAATTAAGTCTAAAGGTTTTTATGTGCATTTTAAATTATGCATAGAAGACCTGAGTTGAAACAACAGAAAGTAGAAAATAAAACCCTTACAAGAGCACTTTACTGCAAAAGAAATCTGGAAAAATATAGTGATGGCAGTAAACATTATTAATACCACAACTGATGGGAGTGACAGTGATGTTCAGGTGGTGTAGAAACATGATACAAAATGCAAATAAAAATATTTGAAATGCAGACAATACAGAATTATCAGTAACACAACACATATTATGAGCCATGCTATCTGTTTTTGGGTTGGTTTTAGTTGGTGTCACTAGTCAGCAAGTGTCAGTGATTGTTACCATGGTAACGTCCCTTATCTGAGTCAGCCCTGGGGTATGGCGGCTTAATTTTTGTTAAACTGTCAACCTTGGACTAGTCCAAGAGTAAAAGAGACTGGTTTAACCCAGTAGAAAAGCAAAACACATCTTCATGAAACAAGTCCCTGATGTGTATTAGTCATGTCCTGCAAAGAGGTAATTTAAACCACATTGCAGCTAGTGCGTCTTGCAGTCAGAATTATCAAAGGCAGGCAGCATGCTAATGCCTCTGAACAATTTTAATTTAACATGTAACACATTTCTTCACCCTGTTACTTGTGCTTTTGGCAGACAACCCTGACGCCTACCAGCAGCATCTGAATTTTGTGATTCTTAGGTTTTGTTTGAAGCTTAAGAAAGACTCATATTTTCTGGCTGTGATTATATCCATCTCAGCCCGAGATGCTATTCTCAAGTGGGAGAAGCTCTTAGCACACTATACTACTCATATTTGAGTGCTTTGAGGGACGAAAATGTCTGTTTAGCCCAGTGGAGAGTAATAGCTTTCACAATAACACAGACAGAAAATAAATGCAAGAAGGATGGCCAACTTTTAATGGTATTATCATGCATTCACTTTAAAAAGTTGAAAGCTCCTACAGTGTCTTTCAGCCTGTGCTGTTTTTTTTCTTTTGATCACAATCCCACTGAGGTATTTCCATTTGGTGTGATTCACAGGTAGTGAAGTGTTCGCTGAGCAGCGGGCTGTAAAGTCAGTTTTAAATTTTAGCACAAACTGACCCCTTCTCTTAGCATTTAAAATAACACAGCCACAAAATCACCAACTTGTTTGTGCATTGATGAGACTAGGAAACCTTCTGGAGTGTTTCTGCCCTTCCCCTTTATATATATGTTTACATTATCTGTGTGAACTCAGTATTTTTCTTGACCTAAAGAAACACACAGACAATCAGAGTTGACTCGTAGCATCTTCACAGTACCAGGAGTGGAGTGAATAAACAGGTTCTACAGTTTCCTAGCCTTGACTGTATTTCTTACCAGTTGTTATTTTATATAGCCGTGTCATTTTTTTTTTTTTACATAATTCCACGGTGCATTGGCTTGGCTTGATTTGATTTAGGATCTCCACTTTCAAGGAAATTGGGATTAGGGTATGAAAGTTCACACTTTTTTGCCTCCAGGCAACAGATTTTTTTTCCTGAGCTTGATTTTAGTGCTGTAGCAATACCAGTAGTGAGTGAAAGTATCATATGGTGTCACTGGGGTGTAAAGACACCGAAACCTTTTTAAGATTTTACTAATAAAGTTGAGGGAAATGTTTCATTTAGGACTGAAACAGTTAATCAGTTTGAGAGAAAATTAATCAACAATTTTTTAAAGCTTGAATCGTGGTAAATTACCAAACATTGTTTTCAGGTTCTCTAGTGTGAAAAGTTTCTACCGTTCTCTGCTTTTTATGATTGTAAAGTGATTATCTTAGGTCATTATTGTAGGAGGTCACCTGTCCTGCAGGGTAATGGTTTTCTGACATTTTATTGGTTAACAAGTAACAGTTCTCTCATTAACTGATAATAATGAAAACGGTCATTTCCAGCCGTCCCTCGTAGGCTAGTGATTTAGGTGCAGTGTTCTCGCCATGGCGCCCTGGGTTTGAATCAAGGTTGCGTCAGGAAGGGCATCCGGCGTAAAAACACGTGCCAAATGTCAACATGCGAGTCGTCAGTGTGACGATTCGCTGTGGCGACCCCTAAACAGGAAAAGCCAAAAGTGACTTTTTAATGAAAACGGTCATGTCCACTAAAACGCTTTAATTATAGATTAGTGTGATTGTAGTTCATAGAAACTAGAAAAGAATAGAACATTTGTTTGACCCGATTTAAACTGTAAGTAGTTTAAATTGTGACCAACATAAATAATTTACACAAAATATATAACAATATTGGTATTAGAGAAGCATTATTATAAAAGAATATGCAACAGAACCAGCCTAAAGCAGCACTTTAAAGACAGACAGAAACAAGCAGCAACCTCTGAGGCTGAGAACTGAAACGCATGCTGACGTGTTAAAACCTGCAGTTCCTTGAAAGGCCACTTGAGGCTGGCTTCTAAAAGGAGTCCATCCTCGTAGGCTGCCATGCGAAAATGCCCGACTTTACAGCAGAAATAAACATGTTTACAGCCTGGTGCAAGAAAGGTTTTGGCCTCTATAGCTAAGCCCCCTGTTTGTGGGGTTAGTTTTTATGTAACTCCCACCTTTAAATTATATTGAGGATAAAGTTTAGGCATAATTAAGGGAATGGCCGCTTTGAGTGACAGAGAGGAGGGTCCTGCCATTGGTGGCTAGCTTCATTCAGCTCTCTTCAGCTCCACTGACACTCCACCTCTGCACATTTTCAGATTAGCCGTAGCAAACAGAGTGTAGTGCTACCAATATGCCGGCGGCCAGACTTGAGCTTCAAAACCCCTCTTCAGAAAACCAGTGGGTGATGTCACAGTGGGTTTGATCATCTTTTCTATACAGTCAGTCACAGATATCACATGTTTATGCATGCTATCTTTATTTACACTGTAAGAAATCTGCTGCAGCTTTTTAGTCTCACTACTCATCCTAAATACTCATTTGTCCATTAGGCAAAAATCTGTGGTTAATTGTTGGTGTTTTTATCTCCAGTGCCATTATATTACAGTTTCAATTAGATGATCTTTTTTTAAAAAGGCACAAATAATTGAATTTTTTTTCTGCCACGTGTCCTCTTATTTTGCTAGTGCTGAGCACACACAGACTGAAGTTATTATTAGACTGAATTTAAGCGGCCCCATGTCCTCAGTTCTGAGCAGTGGGCACCGAGCTCCTGCATTGAGTTTGACAGCCTTCACACAATATTGTGCAAGGGCGCTCCCTTAGCTTCTCATGCTGGTTAAATGTAATATGGCAGATGGATTGTATTTGCAGGGAGAGCGGGGGTCTCACCCTCCCTCTCACTCTTTTTTTTCCGCCATCTCTTGCCAGTACCTCAGACATTTCAAGGGGGAGAAATATGTATCAAATTAACTCCTAGCAACAGGGCCTCTGAGCTCCCTGCCCTTGTCTTTTCAGCAATCAGAGCTTTGTTATTTTAGTCTTTCAACCAAAACCAAACTGGATTCAATGGCTTCAGCAATTACCTGTAATTTTCCAACCTGGTGCGCTAGCTTTCACTGAAGTGACTGCGAACAGTGAAAGATTGTCTCCTCGCTTCCTCATTTTAGTGTTGAAGTTAAGTGCACTAATTCATTTACATGCACACAATGACACA
>NW_018127949.1:2242631-2259450 GCF_001952655.1 Monopterus albus
AGCAGCAGGAGTTTCTGCAGGAATTTTGTTTCTGTCTGTGCACAGCCTCCAAGTCACTGAAACTAAAAACCCCTCTGCAGTGTCGACACTGACGCTGAACCTCTGCTTTATACATTTGACCCATATATTAATATTTTTCAAGCAAGTTCAGAAGAGACGACTCTGAAGCTACGACATCTGTTTTCACAGCACACATTTTTAACCAATTTTTCCACTGACCCCCACAAACTCCCCTTTACATTCCCCATCTTGTTTTCAAATCGTGTAAAGAACTGCTGGACCTCAACTTGACTCAAAAAGTGTGTGTGTGTTTGTGTGAGTCGGAGTGATGTTTCCCCTTCAGAGGTACTGAAGGAGAGAGAACTGCTCACACTAAAATGCTAATTAAGTGCAGTGTGGCAGACAAGGACACTTGAGAGTGTATGCATTAGCAACTTTTAACTCTCTGCAAACCAAACTGTTTGTTCTGGGCTAATCTCCCAGTGATGGAGGCAAGAACAACACTAGGAACTAGACAAAGTAGAAACATTGATTTGCTTTAGAAACCAGAGAGAGAGAGAGAGAAAGAGAAGCATGGTTTTCTTTTTCGTCACCAAGATAACACCATTTTAGGAGAAGAAAACGTCTCTTCTGGCATCATTTTTCTGTTTCATCTCTTCACAGAGGTAACATATGTTATCTGTAATGGAGAGTCAGTTTGTGCTGTGCGGTGACTTATTTTGTGGATTAGTATTGGCATTTAAATGCTCTTGGCTTTAAATCTTGTCTGTTTTAGATCTTAAGTACATTCCTTGGCATCCCGCTCTCCCGCTCAGGCTGGCCTATTCCCCCGGCCAACACATTTTTGAAACTGTAGAGCTTTACAGGAGAGTGAAAGACAGCTGTTTGAAAAAAAACCCTGAAGCTGGTCTCAAATTACGTTTAGTGAGATACCAATCAAATCAAACCACTTCTTCAAATATTGTGATACCAACCCCCTAACCTCAGGCTGGGGTTGAAAACCTTCTGTTAATTTTTTCTGTGCAAGTAGTTTTCTCTATTACTTCACAGAGTGGAGGTATCTGAGGTAAATGTAATTATAGTCTCTGATGGATGTGCAAATTGCAGGCTGGTACAGTTGGATTTACTGTCTTCAATAGGAATGTAACAGTATTCGTAAGTTTGTGATAGAAAAATGTATCAATAATGTCATTGGACTATTGACGGTATCTAGCAGGATATTACATATGGTTATTTTGTTTACTTTTAGAGCTGTTGTGTGGCAGCATTTCAGTTTTCCCATTTCAAGAAATGACATTAACAAAAGAAAGCTAACAATGCTGAATAATTTTCAAATACTGCGAAACGAAGGCAATACTAGCCCCGTTTAGGACTGAAACAGTCTGGATTCTTCCTGCAGAAACAGGGGGGACAGGACATGCGCAACACTTTAACAGAGATGAGAAAACAAACCGGACACACATACACAAAACCAACCACTTAAACACTGATGTTCCAATGCAAGTTTGACGACTTCTATTTGCAAAAGGTCCGGCTACTGCAACAATGTGTTATTTTATTTTATATCATAAAAGAACTGCTATTGGCTGCTGCGTTGTCTTTTATATACATTATATGAAAAACACAGATTTGTTATTTAGTAAAGGGCATTTTTCATCTTGTTCATTTTTTAATATTGTGATAAATATCATATCGTGGACATTTTATTGTGGCAATAAGTTTTTGGTATCGTTACATCCCTGGTTTAATGTTATCCATGCTCATTATGACAGCTTTGGACAGGTATGTTATCGCCCTCAGCCTTCTAGGTGCATCTGTGTGTTACCTGTACGTCACAAGAGACCTTCATGACATCAGGGAAAGTATCCACTAGCTTGAAAACTGGATAATATTTAAACCAGAGAAATGTTTCAGAAATAAATACTGTAGCAGATAGTACTGTAAGTGATGTATCTGCCCAGTTGTTAAAGCATTTGTGGCACATTTATGTTTCCCTGGAGATCCTGGCTGACATGATATCCCCCCCTTTCCTCATCTCCAAGCAGCCTTAAAAAGCACAGTCCTCCCTTCTGTTTCTAGTACAGTTGGCCCCCCTCCAGCTCCCTCAGAAGAAGTGGATGAATTCCTAGATGCCTGATAAGCTCCACCAGAACATGATTCTTAATGGAAGAGAGAAGAAGAAGAGGCAGATGCTATCAGTGCGGTTGAGTTGCCTTGCATCAAACGTCCTAAAAGTGCAGGGAATGCTGAATGATGTCGCGAGGTTGTTACACATTCATCTTCTCTGTTGCTTTAATTGAACTTGTCTCTAAATGAAACCAACTGGCCGCCTTGATGCAAACATCATTGGCACTGTGAAGATCTCTGCTGCTTTGTAGGCTTTTTTCTCGCTCATTTTGCCTTTGAAATGAAAAGCCTTAAATGAGCTTTTTTCCTCCTGTTATTTTTTCCTCCTCTCAAGGCACTCTGTGACACCATTAATCACTTACCTCTGTTTGTTTGTAATCTGTCTTGCTCCTGTTTATCAAGCCAGAGACTGACACTGATCCATCATGTGTGAAGGTCTTGTTTTGTCACTCCGTGTTTATGTGTAAAACAGCAGGACCTTCAGGAATCGAGGAGTAAAATATATCTTGCAACATTAGCGTAGCGTGCCAGTGGTGTCTTGATGGAGATGGAGTCATACTGAGCTAATGAAGCTCCAAACCTCAGCTATCGATCCACTTCGCAACGGTGCTTTACAGAGATAACTGAGGAGGAGAGCAGTGTGTGGTATCATCCGCGCTCTGATCTGTGTGACATCTAATTCTGTGTAATGAACCCTGTGCACCAGAGAGCATGATGGGGGGGCTGTCTATGGTAATGACAGGGATAGCATGGCCTGGGCGGCTGTGGAAAGCTTTGAAACACTGCTGGTTAGCTCACAGGGCTTTACTGACAACAAGGAATTTATCACGTGAAGAAACACCTCCATAAAATCGCTTGAAACAAAGTCACTTTACAAAATTGTTTGCTGTTTGCTGGTGAATACATGAAGCCCCTCTGTTAGTTTGCAGCATTTCTATTTCCTATCTTTTGGTTGTATACTGTATTCAGTTCTCTACACTTTGCTGCTTTTACTGTATGTGGTTTCTACTAGCAGCAAAAAGTACATGACTGTCCACTGTAGAAGAGAGACCCCTCCTCTGTTGCTCTTTGTGAAGTTTCTTCTGTTTTTCCCAGTGAAATGTTCCTTACCTGAACAACTGTACAGTCACATTAGTGCTCTCTCCAGTGAAACTGCACCACGTTGAGCCCCAAAAAAGGATGCAATTGGAATAAGTAACGTGTACCGCGCCCAGTGATCACAAACTGTAAACAATATATTGGTCAGAGCAGCGATGTGGTTTGTAGTCTGATAGTGTGACATTGTAAGAGCGTAAAAGCACACAGCAATAATAATGACATTTATTTTCAAAACACAATCCATTAGTGTTTCTGTTGGCTAACAGTCTGAACAAAAGGTTAAATACAACTTGGCTGCCTGCTGACTTAATATAAACTGTAAAGTTGCAAGCCATAACAGCAAAACAGTGAGTTGAAAGAAACTAAAAACCTCCACAGAGCTGGGTGGAACTGCTAAGTGGATATTCCTCTGTGTTGTCAATACAAGCGACCCTTTTCACATTATATGTTGTCATTTCAGCACAGCATTGTTAATATAAAAATATTAATAGCAAAGATTTATTTTCCTTGGCCAAAGCAGAACTATCAAAACATGACATCTATATTTTCTAGATCTACATGTGCAAAACAGTTGAGCAGGAATAATAAAAACATTGCTCCACTAACAAGGGGTCCATCATTGTCCATTTTCAGCTTGTTGTCCAGAGTCAGCTCACCATCCTAAGTCACAGCAGTTGGTAAAGCGTGGCAGGGCTGTATAGACTCTAACTATCCACATCAGTTTATGGGGCCATACGACTCAGTGCACCTAATATAGTTATCTATCATCTACACAGCTTTTTAACATAACCATTTTGAGCCCATTGTAACAACTTATTTTCCCCAAAGTAGACATGTTCCACATCACACAGTCTGAACTGGACCACTTAAATTTTAAGTAACCTCTGCCTACACATAACCTTTGATGCAGATGTAACTCACTTATTGAGAAAAGATGTAAGTGTAAAGACTGATCTGGTGATTTCAATAATCAATATCGAATTGCTCAAAGAGAAATCAAAGTGAATCAGAAAATCAATATTTTTATCCAGTCCTAATTGCAATGAATTACTGTTTTCACTGTGCTGGTGATGGATGAATTAAAATAGACCTGTATAAAAAGCTTTTACTTTCCCATGAGCACCTCTACTGCTGGTGCAAATAATAATGCCCTTCCCAAAATAGATCACTTTTACCCTTCAGGTGTCCACTTGTATTTTAAGCCTAGTGACACCATGCCATCCATCACACCCAGCTTTTCAGATGTGAGCAGCCCCAGGGAAAACACTGATATAATGCAGGCAAAGTGTGATGGCGTGCTGCTGCTGTGTAGTTAGGACCTCTATAATTAGATTACCACTAATTTCATCTCGGAGTAGCATTTTTACATTTTCTTTCTCTGAGCAAAGTGGAAGTCGCTTGTCTATTTAAGGTAAACATTGAAAATGGATGCTCTGCCTTTCCAACTGTTCCCTCAGATTTCCACTTGACATGGCCAAACATCACTCCGCATTATTGTCTGCCAGGAAAAAGGCATTTCTAAATGCTTTATTGAATGTTTTGGCTGGATGGAAATTGTACGAAGTGTACTCAGTGCTTTGATCATCTTGACCTGGAAATGTGATAGTCACCCCACTTCACAGGGCACTCTGACACCTGGGAAACTGGATCTTGTATTCTTTATACATGATCTGCACTGCAGCACTAAAGACTTAACTTCTCCTCTTTCGTAGGCAACAGAGACTACTGATGGGAAGTGGAATTTCACATGGCTCAGACTGAGGCTTTTTCTTTCCCTCCACAAGCCACAAAAGTCACAACATTTGCAGGAAAAATCCTCTGTTTGATTTTTATGAACAAGATTCCTGTAGCATTACTTAGACTTCAACACAGAAAGATTTTTAAAATGTTTTTTACATTTTTTTTTTTGTTGTGCATCAAAGCTTATCATTATTGACAGATTGTAGAACACTGCATGTGAATGTGTTCACCGAATGACAGATGTAGACTTAAGGTTCCTTGAATCGTCAATTAGATGTTTGTTGCTGTGGTTGTTTTTGTAGAATTTGATTCATTTTTTAGTTAGTTTACAAGGTTTGTGTTTATAGCACAGTTAGGGCAAAGATCATTAAAAAATTATACCTCTTATGAAGTGAAACGGAAACCCTTAGAGTGTGATTGTTGTTTAGGGCTGCAAACTAAATCGCTGGCTAGACTAAATGTGTTGTTCTTTCTCAGCTACACAATGCCCCAGATTTCTAGTGGTGTTGCATCATAAAGATTATTGTGTTATTGTTTTGATGCTTGTCGGTCTTGTCTATTTTAACATTTTCAGACCATTCTCGTTGTAACATTGGATTTGAATGTTTTTCAGATCCAGATTACATGAATTAAAGGGATGTGAGTGATCAAACAAGAATGAGGTATTATAGTATGAGATATTTTAGTATTACATAAATTACATAAGTCACCTCAGAATGTATTCAGACCCATTTATTTCTTCACACTGTATTCTGTTATATTTCATTTTTGCAGTTTATCCCTTTCTTCCTGCCAGACCCTCTCAAGCTCCATCAGACTGGATGGGGAAGTGTGTATGACCTGCCTTCTCCATGTCTCTCCACAGATGTTTTATGGGGTTTAAGTCTGTTTGGTTTTTGGTGACCTTCCTGACAAAGCCCCTTCTTTCCTGGTTAATCAATTTGACCAGTCGACTAACTCTAGGAAGAGTCCATGTGGTTCCAAACGTCTTCCATTTCACACTTATTGAGTCCACTGTGCTTCTGGGAACACTGAAAGCTTTAGAAATGTTTTATACTCTTGCCCTGATCAATACCTCACCACAGCTTTATCACATAAGTTTCTTGGATGTCATTGCTTGGTTTATGTCCTGACATGCAGTGTGAATCGCTGGACCGTATATACACAGGTGTGAACTTCTTTAAAGTATGTCCAGTCAGTTCAGTTGCCACAGGTGGACCCCAGTCAAGTTCTAGACACATCTCAAGGATAAGTAAAGCAAACAAGATGCACCTGGCCTGTTTGATTTATGTGTGTATGTATTTGGAGGGTGTCACGTAGCCAGTTTGTAATTTGGTCATAAACAACAGAATCTCTTGCCGTACCTTAAGTTTGTCTGATGATTCTGGCTCTTAATGAAACTCTGCTTGTCTGCAGTTAGATATTTTTGTTGCCGTCTTCATTGTAAATGACCGTTTTTCTTTGCCATCGGATGTTTGTTCTCTTCTGGTTTTGCACCAGTCATATACTAGAACATCATCAACACGGCCACTACCTCGGTGTGAATACTATAAGCTGCTGTATTCTCACATGGGTCCACTTGAATGTTATGCAGACTTTGTCCTAGGGAGCTGGCAGGGTAAAGACCACTTGAGGTCCAGGTTAACTGAATCAGACATTTGCGTTCTCACATATAGTTCCAATATGAAAAGGGCTTTAATGTTTTACTGTACTGAGTTCATAGCAATTTAATGTGATGGCGCTGGCAGTGGTAGTGAGGTTGGTAGTAAATTACACTGAGCATTGTGTGATTAGAGAAGCTGTGCATGGCTGTTAAAGTTCACCACCCCTCAGGATATTTGATCGAGCTTCCGGCCTTTGATCATTGTTAACATCGCAGTAACCATGACAGTATATTTTCAACTACCAAAAAAGACCATTTGTGTCAGAAAACAATCTCCCCTTCCTCTGACACATTGGCACGCCGCAAAAGAAAAATGTCAGGGTCAGTGATTGGCCATTAGCCCAGAGTGAGTTCCTTTTGTGCTCCCAGACCCATTGAAAACACCTTTTTAGCCTTCAACAGATGGTACAGTGACATTGCAACCACAGGCGCTGACCTGGATCTTTACTTAAAGATATTAAAAAGAAAGAAAGTAGGATGTACAGCATTGTAGGAGAATGAGAATGGCAACCTGGAGTGTGAATCATACCATGAATATGCACATCTGTATTGTAATACCTTGTACATTTGATTGACTACACAGTCACCCTCTATTCATCTGCATTATTCTTTTTCTTAGAAGTTGTTCCTTCACTGCTGCAAATGTCATAGTGCTTTAATGAGAACTGCGGTGTAGCCCACAATGGGAGCTTTTCAGCCAGATTAAATGTATCACTGTGCTGAAACTTTCCTTTGCTCTCTTCCCCCTCTTTGGCCTATTGTGACACAGTGGTTTTACAGAGCAGCTTGTTGCTGAAAAACAAGGTTAAGAAGATCAGTATCAAAGGAGGATTGTTTTTGTGTGGCTTGCAGGAGAGTCTCGCTTCAGGTTTCCTCCTGAAACACAGAGGTGTTTTCTTACCTGATTTGTATTCATTCACACAATGAGTGGGCCAGCCTCTCTTGTTTCCAAGTAAGGAGAGTCCAGACAAGACTTTTGTTCGCTCTATCACTGGATATGTGCATGTTGCTTCTTCCAGTACGAGCCTTGGAGCCTAGCCACAGGCTTTGTCTTGCTCTGTGTATGTTCTAAGAAACTATTTCAGATAAAGGTTTTGAGCACTAACACTGCTTTTTTCCCTTTCTGGTTCCTGTGTTATTTCAGTAATACCAAGGCTTGTCACCCTAAAATTGCCTGTTAGTATCCAAAACCCACAAATTAGCAGTGTTTCAGTCCATAGGAGCCGGTAGTTAAGTCCATTCTGGCCCATTTTTTCTGTCAAAACACAAAACATGCTGCCTGTGGCGTGGTTGAAGATTAATTGTTTGATTAATCTGTTTGATATAGTAGTGGTCAGTCAAACTGCTGAAAACATGATGCAAGCATTGTCTGAGTAATGCATATTATTTTCTTGTTTGTAGGGTTTTTTCCTGACTGTCTCCCCGGAGTCGATCTTGAAGGTGGCGAAGCACGCTTCAGATAACAACAAAATCTTCTCCATGAACCTCTCAGCACCTTTCATCAGCCAGTTTTTTTACGAGCCATTGATGAAGGTCATGCCTTATGTTGACATCTTGTTTGGCAACGAGACGGTGAGTGAAACAAGGCGTTTAGGCCTCTTTAGGACAGATATTCTGTTTGTCAGCACATTGTTCTGATTAATGTCTGATGTGTTTTGCGTGTATATTTACCTCACAAAAGAGGTTGTTTTTGGTCATTTTTGCCAGTTTGTATGTTTTTATTTATTTACTTATTTAGTAGAATGGTATAAAAATATTTTGGTAACATTTTAGACCATGGACTTGGCATGCGAACATTAGCTTTTCACTGCTTGTATTATTCCTCCTTAAACAAATCTTTACCAGTCTTTGAATACCCGACCCCTGTTCTTTGTGGTTTTCCTGTCGATTTCAGAATTTCTGTAGACTTGTTTGATGTAAATTGAAATAGATTTTTGAATATCTTTAGGTGGCACAACAGAAACATGATTCATTTATTAACTGGCTGTGATTCAGTGATCATGTTAGTGTGAACATTAGCACCGTTCATCCTGATACAAGCCCAGATATTTCCTGTCAGGGTTTAGGTTTTCTCCAAAAGAAAAAACAAATCAAGTCTGCCATCAGCTAAGTGGCATTTAACTTGTGTGTGATGTTGAACCAAGAATTTGATGCAGACGTTGACTAAAAATAAAATACAAAGGACTGTGCCGTCCTGGCGAAGGCACTCACTCGCTCTCTGAGTGCTTTTTAGTTTAACACCATAACTCTCACCTTGTTTAAAGCTAAATTAACCAGCTCCACTGTTTCACTCCACTCATTTCTCTTCAGTATCGGTTTAACTTCTCACTTATCACTGTCCCATAAAGAGATGAATTAGTCCAGCAATCATTCATCTTAATTGCATCACCATTTCATGCCAGTTGATCTATTGATTTTTCTTGGTTCTGTGGAAGTGAGTAGCTGGTTGGAGGTCAGACTGTGGTCACTACTGCACGCATTGAAAGCATCCTCTAACAGACCAGCTGAACTTGACTTGGATGTACTGCCTGGATAAACTGCCCCTTTAGGGAGGGAGGAGGGGAGTGGGTGATCAATGGACTGAACTTGCCTCCCAACTGCTAAAGCTACTAAACAGAGTCCTGTGATTGGGTTAGAGGTGAGGTCCACAGACAGGACAGAAGTGGAAGAAACTGCTCAGTATTTGAGGATTTATTGCTCTTGCTGACTTCAGCTCTTTCTTCCTGTCTTTCCTCTCCCAACATAAGACCTCCCTTTTACATATGCACCTCTCTCTCACTCTGTAATTGCTGTGAGGAATGATTCTGTTTCTTAAACCACAGTGTACATTTTGTAAGTCTTATGTATTTTAAGGTAGGTGGTACTGTACCTGTTTGCATAAGAAGTTTGTTCACATCTGTAGTTATTAGAGTTTAATGACTCTGGATAATGGCAATGTATGTTTGTTGAAGGAGATTATCATTTGGAGGCGGTCTGGGCTTGCTCTCTCAAATTGAACTTGTCTAAGACTGCCAAAGTAAGAGATTCACTCACATACAGAGCAGATATTCACCACTCAAGCAGAGAGGTCTATATCGAACTAATGTCTGTCCGGAGTGTTTGGACTCCTTTTGGCCTTCCTCTGTGTTGGCTGCTGTGATGAGGGAGTGGGGAATGACTGCTCATACAGTCAAGCCCCAGACCTCCCACTGTGCACAAGCCAGACAAGGTTGGCGGTCATGCAGTGGTGCATGGTGAGTGACAAGCAACAGGGCGGTCTCGCACACACTCACCCCCACCAGCCCCCCCTGGCCCTGCTCTCGCCTGAGCTTCCATCCCCCAAAGTGATGGATCATAACAATTCAGTGACAGTCAGGATCATGCAGTCTGACTCCTATAGCCTCACAGAATGTGCCATAAGGGAAGGCTAATGTGTCTGTCTGCCTTTGCCTTCCTCTCCCACACTTACTGAGTCACGATACAGAGCACCATACACTTGGGGGAATATGTTTTATGCAGCTATAAGAGCTCATATTTTGAAAGCAACTAATATTAATTTTGGCCAAGGTTGAAGTTTTTGAGAATCGAGCGCTGCATTATTTGTCATGAGTGGGATCCATTCCCATTTGATCATTTGAAATTCCATAAAGCAATATCACAGACTCCAAAATATGTCAGTAACCTTCTTCTCTTGCTTCTGCCTGCTTCTGATGTTGAAATGTGTCTGTGTTTCTGACTGGGTAATTCTGCTGTAACTCGATCCTGCTGGTACTTGTTTGAAACCTGGCATCAGCAGGCCCTGCTTGGTCTATCGGCAGCCTCGCGCTTATATAACAGTCTTCCATCCATCCTGTAATTACTGCCTTTTTGGGGCATAGTGTAGTGTCTGTTCCTTCAATGGAGGAGGGATGGAGAGGCTAGTGACTCTGTTTCTGCGTTGCCAGGGCCTCTGAGATGGTGCCGACAGAGGCACATAGACATCAGACACTACTTCACTTAATTGGCAAACATGTCTTGTGATAACCTGGGAACAGCACAGACCTAATTGAGTCCTCCTGTGCTGTCCTCCTCTGACTACCTGACATGGAACCCAGGGCATTACATTTCCCTCCATTTAATGACTGCAGTTAATTAGGCTCGAATGGGGGAATCATTACCACTGGAAAAACCACATGCTAGTGGATTTGACCGATAAAATTAGCCACAATTTGCTTTTGCTATTTGGGCATAAGAGATAAACCACACAATGGGGGGAGTAAGGATTGGGCCATTACTGGCGGATTTGTAATGTGGAATTTTAGACATATTATAGACAAATGGAACGATTAATCAAGACTGAATTAATGACCCTAACTGATGATGTTTTTTAAGCCAGGATTCGTGGCTTTTTCAGTTCAGATCATTTTATGTGTAAAAGGTTTAAAAGTGTGCTTCCTTTATAAAACAGTAAGGCGGATGAGGAGCTTTTTTGCCCCACAGCCAATACCCAACAACGTCCTCATTCCTCTGCCATTAACATTATATACCATCCCCATACAGGGGCTCCACATGACTTCCATTGCTGTCCAATGCATTCTGAAGCTCCACACTCAGAGGGAGCTTATTTATATGGGTCCCAGGCCTGTCTTCCAAATGAGAGAAAGCCATTGTAATTGAATACTCAATAGGTGAGCCATTTAACAAAAGTGGAAATGGCATTCAACTATGTATTAATGTGCTTTACTGAGGGAAAAGGAGCCATCATCATTTCAATGTTCAAGCTGTTTTAAAAGAGCATTTAGCCTGCCATCTCTCCAGGCCGTGAGAGCAAAATGACACGGATTTCTTCCTCCTCTGTATTTTGTGTGAATGTTCCTCGCCTAATATTTTGTATGGTTATCGCACTTATTTTCCCATCCATCCCTCAGCACCTCTCCGTGATCTAGGTGGAGGGATACAACAGCTCTACAGAAGGTTATTGTCATGAAAAGCCCCTCAGGCGTTTTGGCTCTCAGCCCTGGATTTCTCCGTCTGCATGCAATGAGTGCGTGAGTGTGCACGTGTGTGTGTGTGTGTGGTAATGGTGGGGGCTCTAATGATTTTTCCAGGACAAGCTGAAGTGGGTGTACGTGTGTGTGTGTGTGTGTGTGCATGGAAAAAAGGGCAGGCAGAGGAGATACATGGGCAATATGGCATCATTTCTTAACATCTCTCCAGATTTGTCATCTGGCTTTGTCTGTTTGATAGGCTGCTTAGAATCCTTATTTCTTTGGTGAGGTCTAGCTGTTTATCGCCTCTGTGGCATGTGCAGGACCGTGGAAGTGGAAGCTCTCTACTGTCAGCATGTGTGGGTGATGGCAAGCTCACTAAAGACCTCTTAGGGTATGAGGGGTGTTCTCAAAAAAACTAATAAATAAATACATGAATGAATGAATTAATACTAATAATAATAGGAGAAGAATTTTCCCTTGACAGTTCAACCACATTGGACTCGAGATGTTTCTCAATGGTAGCTTGGGGAAAATATCCCATCTCTCTGCCTAAAACAAAGAGATGTGAAAGCCAGATTAGCGTATTACAGAAACAGCTCTTCCTCTTAGGCTCCTTTCTTTCTACTCCTGTCAGAGCTGTCTGCAGAGAACAGGGAAGAACATGAGACATTAACCTCCATGTGTTTATTCACAAGGCCCCACAGGCCAACTGGGAGGATGAACACAGAACCATCTCTAAAGCCGGCGAAGCGGAACAATCACAGAGTGTCACTGGAGGAAAAGACATGAAGTATTAGCTGCTGTTCTCCTTTGTGTCTTTCACAACTGAATTTTAATTGAATGTGCTGTTTCTGTGATGAGTCACACGCTTTCTGCTCAGTGCCAGAGTACTTTAACCTTCAGTGTGATGTACAGTCAGTAAGTTATATGATGAGTCACAGTGCACATCAGCTGTGATGTAAATAGAAAAGCTACTTTTTTCTATTTCTTTTATTATATTTTGTTGTCCATAAGCCAAAAAGGTTGGGAACCGCTTTACTTGTTCATGTGAGGTGTCTTGCAACTGCTACAATTAAACCATCCCTTTCCAAACAGCCTTTTCATGAGAGGATTCAGTACAGAAGAGGAATGATCTCTCTGACATTCTTCTGTTTTTCCTGGCCTGTCTGTTTGCGAGTTATGGTACTCTGGGAGCCAGCATGGCTCCACCAGAGGAGTCCAACTAACCACTGTAATTGTGCCACGCTGAAGCCGCCTTCCTCAGCCCTGGGATTGAACCATGAAATATTTGAAAATGCTGGGGTTAAGAAAGGGGGGTGTTTGGCAGTGCAATGTGAAATGTGAGACCTCAGAGCATCTTTAACAAGGAAGCGGATAGAGAGGCAGCCAGTTGGGCAACCAGGACACACAGTGGAGTCCTGTGAAGGAGAATAATTATGGATATAAGAGATATTATGCTGGAAGCAGATCACTAGTGCCCTCGTTCTGCTGGTGCTGAGGCCGGTGTATTTCTGTCACAGCAGGAGAGAGTGCAGTATATCAGCTTGTTGCTAAAGGGACTTGCAGAAGTTTGAACTCAGGGCCTCTGAGATACCCTTACAAACCTCATGTGTATCCTCCCTCCAAATCACTGTTGCTTGGGGTTTGGCTGGTTGCCCCCCCCCCTTTTTGAAAATCCTCTTATCCACACAGAGTTGGCAGGAGTACTGGCCTTTGTCTACTCATGATTGTATTCCCACAGTCCAGACATTACAGTCATGTTTTCCAGTGTCATTTGGAGGACTCCCCTTTACTCTTCATGGTTAAAGAAAACAACAAAGACACAATCAACAATCATAATCTAGCCACCTGTAATATTAAACTGACTGGCCTCATGCCACAGGTAATGGAACTTATAGGCTTTTTTTAGGAGTATTGCTTCCTCAATCTGCCCATTGCTCCTACTTAAACTTAATAAAATGATAGTTTTTCTGATTTATTGTCAGTATTTTTATTTTTATTTCTTCATCCCATGTACGTCCTAGAAGAGCCATGCATTTATTTTGCTCTCCCTGCAGATTTGATCACATCCGTTGCATACATGTGAAACAATATATGCTTTTCATCTGCCCAATGGCTTTCTTATGTCACATCAACAGATAACACATTGGACATTGCCTCATTTTTTTGTATGGCCAATTTATTCAAAGTTCTCGTGTTCCCTCACAAATGGTTTGAATTATTCTGAGAGCTTATTCCTTCCCTGGGTTTTTCATTGTCTGAAGCATGCAAGTCCCTCCAGAGCAGATCTTTGTTTCTCATTAGGAGGTAAATAGAGCAGGCCAAATGCTCATATGTTTATTATACACAGGAGGGCATGGTCACTGTTCTCTGAAATTCAGTGCAGAAAAAAGCATTTTGCTTTTTTGACCTTTGTTTGCAGCGCCTGCAACCAAATGTCTGTTGAGCTTTAAATAATAATAAGATGTAAGAAACTGAGGGACTGCAAAGAGGTTGGGTTGAACCTCATTAGAAGTTCCAGAGTAAAATGTTTAATTACAATCACCATTTACCGTACAGCTAAATTTTTAAGTTTGCACACAGTAAAACAGTGACCACAATATCAAGTATGCATCCATCCTGTGTATAGTATATATGCAAATCATGATGGCAAAATGATAGCAGCCATTAACAGCAACCAGAGCTAGCTTTTACTGTAAATCTTTAATTTCTCTCTAATGTTAAATCAGAGTTAGAGCTAGAATTTTTTTTGCCACAAATTAATAATAGTATAAACTCAAAATTCTGGTTTGTCAGTGCAACTTAAGCAAAAAACTCAGTGTTATCAGGTTTTATTTCATTATAATCTGATTGGTCCAATGAAAAAATCTTATTTATTCTCACTTAAAACCAGAGAGAAGAGCACAGACAAAACACAATAAATCTGTAATATGAAATAAACAGAATTGTTATAACTCTGGTAAATAACCGTGTTGTTATCTGGAATCTCATCACAGAATAAGAGAATAGGTTTTCAAGGCCTTCAGCAGCAGATTTATACAGATTTATAACTAGAGGACATTTAGGGCACTTCAGCTCCACACGTGTTAAACAGTTCCCTAAATTGCTGTTGCACACACACGCATTATTTCCATCACTTAAATTTTAAGATTAAGTGGTGTGTTGACCCTAAAAATGTGCCCCAAACTGCTGCAATCAAGATTGCTAATCAGTTGCAACTATGACGAAGATTGTGGCACAGTAATCCAACTGTGGACGTCCTGGATCCTTAAAAGTTCAGTCAGGTGGACCTTGAACAAACAAATTTCCAGACAGTCAATTACACTTAGTGGGACAAAAGTAAAATTTCTTTTGAGAACAGAATTTGTTCTCAGTTGTGTTGGCAGCTCACATATCTTCATGTAATATATCCACGTAAGTTTATAGTCCATGAATGCATCTGCTCGGTCACTTCTTGACTCCAGTGCAGTCAAACTACAGTATCAGATATAAGCAGTAACAATTTTGTGATGCAAAATGTATAGAAAAATCCTAAATTCTAGAGAAATCTAAGTGGATTGAACTACTTTAAAGCTGCTGCATTAGCTCTGCTTGTTGACCACACCAGGTCATCCAACATTTTACCTTCATCCAGTGTTGTTCCTTGAGAGAGAGCCAGTCTCTGGTAGTCTGACATTGTGCACTGACCCCGTGTTAGAACCCAGAGGTGGGATGTGTGATAGAGGCCCTTAGTGCTGATAAGGCCATCAGTCTGATAACTAACTCCCCTCAGCACAAAGCTGCTACTGCCACTGCCATGGCTTCCATTAGCCCCACCAGACTGTCTGAATGCCTGTGTGTTCCCTCCTGCTCTATCTGAGGTTACATCCTCTGTTCTGAGCCCCTTATGCAAACCCTGCTTTCCCATGCTGAGATTGCTATCAGCTGAGATATTTATGTACTGCACATGTTTTCGATTGTTTAACCTTTGGACCTGCGCTGTAGGTGCTGCAGCCATCCCTGGGGGCTTGCTAACAGACCTCTCTCCTGCCATTGTAGGCAGACTGAGATAAATGGGAGCCGAGGCTGTTGCTAGAGGTGTGTAATGGACTGGCAGGCAAGTGCACTGTTCAGACCGGTCACATGAAAGCGTAAGTCAATCCTGCACTTGCTTTCAAGTTTGGACAAATCTAAACAGCTTTTAAGGAAAATGCTCAACCAGATTATTTTCATTCTTATTTCCTTGATTCTAGGTTTACTGATCCAGACCATTCTTTATTTGTAGATGCTAACTACAGTAATGAAATGGCATCATTTAGCACCACTAATTCTAAGGACTTTGTACACTGTATATCGTTGTATAGTAATACTATTGTCCTGAATTTACAAAAACTACAGAATTGAGATTGAGGCCAATCCCACCTATATAAAGCCTAATCCATTCCTGTTTTGAATGCCACCTTTCAAAAATGCATTGCCTTAAAGGGCTACAGGTGGAGTGTTGAGAACACCCTCACATGGGATATAAAACATAAACAGCAGAAAGAAATTAGTTTTTAGTAAACATCAGTCATTTTCCCTCTGAACTTCCAACATCCCAGGGATAGTGGCTTTGTGCAGGTGAACCTCTGATGTCTTGCTTTCAGTTAAAAACTGCAAATGTATTTTGTTAACGCTGAAGATGAAGTGAGGCTGTTCAAATCTTGTCCAAATCCTGCCACAGTAGATTCAAACTGGCAAGTCTCTACAGAAAAGCCTGCTATATGAAACGCAATAAGACACTAAGCAAAATATTACAAGAAAACGTTATGCAAACTATGTTTTCTTAAAGCAGAGCCAACATATTTAATTTCAGTGTAGGCTTACTGTAAGTGTGCATTGTGCAGCAGTAGTATGTACAAAAATGCAGTATGCTGTATGTGTAATTTAAATAAATCAGATTTATATCAGATTAACAGATGCTTGGTTTTAATGGATTTGGACTGATGATAAAAAAGTGATCAGGACACCCATATTTCTAAGCATAAGAGTCATTGCAGTGGCACAGCAGTGCATTATATAATGCACACAGCCTGATATGAGAAGAAAGATTTGATAGAAGTTGAAAATTAATACCATCTTATGCATTACTTAAGGTACTGAAAATGTTCTATCTAACAACAACGCACCATATGGAGAACAGTGGACACAACAGTGGAGTTATTAGAGGGATAAATAATGGAGCTATTTAAAAAGAAAAGGCAGTTGCTTAGCAGGTGGTTTT
>NW_018127949.1:2259461-2260275 GCF_001952655.1 Monopterus albus
GTGAGGAAATGCATTTGAAAGGTAGTGGAAGCCCAAGTTTAGAATTGGGCCAAACTGTCTGCCTGGCAGATGTAAATCTGTCAGTAGCAAAAACTGACTCTCAGATTAAAACCTCTGTGATCACACCCAAATGTAAGAAAATAACTAGGTAGAGATGAAATGTACCACTTAATGGCTTGGTATAAATTAAAGTGAAATGCCATCAGTTGTTGTTGAGTAAATTCCCAGAGGCAGTAAAAGCGACTCCTGACTCATTGTGAGTGTGTTGTCCCTGCTTGTGTGTTTACCCTCATGTTGGTGCCATGGCAGCAGGATTGCTGCATTCTCCTGGGAGTTTCTGAGGGCCCAGCACAGGTGATTTATTCCTCCTAATCAGTCCTGCTCAGTCGCAGGCAGCTACCTTCCTTCCACCCAGCATGAGCGAGGTGCTATCAGCATGCACAATCATATTAATAATCACCTGTGGTCTTTATCAGCACACATATCTTTGAGGTGGCAGCTTCTTCTTCAGCAGCATCTGGACTCCTGCTGGGGGCTGGCGTCCTGACATCCAGGAGCAGTCATGTTTGTGACCTGAGGCCAAGTCAAGGGCACTGACAATCCTCACTGATGCCATCTCCTTGATTAGTTACTCATTCCCTTGCCCCACCCACCACCCTGTAGCGCATACTGTAGTAATCTGACAGGAAACGCTTGAGATGAATCCCAGATGTTGTTTTTACTGGGCATTTATGAAAAGCTGTCTGACTTCCCTCAGTCATGTCTTACACTTAGTACATGCAGGGAATGAGGAGAAGAGATCTATCTGTCTATC
>NW_018127949.1:2269031-2305198 GCF_001952655.1 Monopterus albus
AAGAAGGAACACAAGAAGCTTGAGAAATACCAAGGGCTGAAAGAAGAGCTAGAAAAGATGTGGAAGGTGAAGGCACAAGTGGTCCCCGTGGTAATAGGAACATTGGGGGCTGTGACCCCCAAACTGGGAGAGTGGCTCCAACAGATCCCAGGAACAACATCTGAGATCTCTGTCCAGAAGAGTGCAGTGCTAGGAACAGCTAAGATACTGCACAGGACCCTCAAGCTCCCAGGCCTCTGGTAGAGGACCTGAGCTTGAAGGAAGGAATACAAGACCGCCCCTAAGTGGGGGGCGAGTGGGGAATTTATATTCCCCACTAGTTTATGCTGTTTGACAACTGAGCCGGTTAGAAAGGCACTTTTCTATAGTAGTGCAAGTTGGCTCTCTCCTTCAATGGTTCTAAGCTGAAAACACCAGTGTCTTTGAAATGAGCTCTTATTGAAATGCCCATAAAGGAAGAAGAAAATAGGGGTGTTACTGTAAATAACTGGCCACAGCTATACCCTCCTCAGTGTCATGCCCACCCCAAAGCACAGTGTCAAATACAATTCAGTTTCTGCCTCAGCATCAGCTTGGGCTAACACGGTCAAGCAAATGCCTATTTTCTGAATGGCCTGGGGGAGTTGCGCTTTTCAGCTTATCAACTTTTATTAACCTTAGCACTGAGGTTTGCTCTTTGATTTAGATTCTCTGGAAAACACTGAAATTGGATTTTTTTCCCATCAACTTTCACTCCTGCTGTGACATATGCTCAACAATTTGTCAAACAGGAGGAAAAACTAAATGCCTGTTTTGGTTTGTTAGTGGGGATATTTCATCATGAGAGCCAGTAACCTCTCTAGTTTTCTTGTTTTCTTAATTCCTTGTCTATTGGATGTCCAAACATGCATTAAATGTTATGAAATGCAGTGTAGTGAAAGTATGAAAGTATTTTTGGCTGCTGTAAATCAGCATTTTTAAGTTCTCTTACATTACCCTACTTCGTTACTTCAAGTTGTATTATGTTATGTCCATTGGATATAAATATTTAAAGCAGCTATAATCAATAGCTTTGACGTACATTTTTCTCAGGAGTTGGTGGAGCCCAAGATCAGGGTAGACACAGCTATGTACTACACTTTAACGGAACTGGATGGATGGACATATGCAAAACCAAACACTTAGCAGCTGCCATTAAGTGTTTTCTTTTGAAAAAGTAGACTACGATGTTTGAAAAACATCTCCAGCAAACCACAAATCTCACCTTTGCATGACTTGTTCTAATGTATTTTGGCATTTTCTTCTCCTCGTTCTGAGATACTGGTTGGCACGGCCACCAAACGGAGAAGGTTAAACCTACCTATGGGCTTCTAAAATACTGATGAGTATGTCTCATTTTGTTTACAACATCCAGCTGATGCAATAATATATTATTTTGTTTTCATAGAAGGAGTGCTGCTGACTGTTGCATTATCTTTATATGTATTTATATACATTATACAAAAAAAGCTTATTTATTTTTTAGTAAGGGGCATTTTTTCATATTTTTCTTCATATTTAAATATCATGATAAATATTGCGGACTTTTTATTGTGCCAGTATTGGACCGTGACTTTTGATATCGTTACATCCCTAGTATATAAGCAACATCAGCTTCATTTCTTTTCACTTCAAAACTGAAAACTTGTCACAGTTGTGTCTGTAACTTGTTTGCCACTTCCAAGTAGTAGTATTTTGCTGTGGGTTTGGTGTGGTAGAAAGAAAGGTTTGGTGTGGTAAACTGCCCTAAATACTACAGGACATATGTTTTTCAACCACAGTGTTCACTGGGAGTTGTATTTGACTTCTAGCCTATGTTTTGTGTTTGTGTGTACATACATGCAGTCTTGTGCCGTTTGACTTGTTGTTGAACTAAGATTTTACAATGCTTTCTCATAGTCTGTACTAATAATTCAACTTGTGTCTAAATTGCGTTCAAGCCTCAGTGTCCCAGCTGTGTGTCACCTACTGTAACATCATCAGTGTGAAAATGAATAGGATCCTTACTCCAGAACCCTGAATGCCTGCTTTGCTTCTCTGTTAATGAGATTATATTAAAGTCTGAATGCAGATTCGGCATTTTGGCTCATTAAAACAAAGAACATAGCGTCATGGATAACCTCACATAGAATAACCACATACTGTGACTGCACAGATGGTTTCTAAACCAAGCCTGCTAGGCTCCCGTCATTTACAGTGTCAAGGAAAACACAGTGTGAAGCTTTGAAAACTGCCCCTTGCATGAAGTGTATATTTCCTCTTTCATTTTGCTTGGCAAGAAATTGTAGACTCCCGCCTCCCTGACTGGGCTCTGGATTATTAGCTTAAGCTCTCTAAAAATATCCCTTTGACTGTTTAAGCCTCTGACAGCAGCAACATATCACACATTCTGATAGCTTTATACTATGGCTGTAGAGGGCTCATGCACTCAGTCCATTTTGTTATCTTTTACCTTGTTTGCCTGAGGAGGAGAAGGAGGAGGACTTATGGGCCCCTCTCCCCAAATCTGCAACAGACCTCTCTCCTTCGGAGTCCGACTCGGAGCAGATCATCAAAAGCGAGCATTCAGTCGCAGCATTCGTCAAACAAATGAGATGAGTTTTTTGAGCACAAGAGGATTTTGCCCAGATGTCTCTCAAAGCACTCGTCATTGTTGCCGACAGCTGTAGAAGCTCATGGACCATCATTTGAAAACTGTCTACCTCAACATAATAAAACAAAACATGTCAAATATTCATGTCAAAGCAGCCAGTAACATAACCTTTTTGAGTATTAATGCTAGGTTATTAATGCTGCTATGTTTTTAAATATTATTGCCCCTTTAGGAATAGTGACTGTTATTGCCTATCATTTCAGCTTTATTGGCTTGCCTGTGTAGTCTCAGTAATTGCATATTTACCACCATACAGTATTTATCATTCCAATATTCTAGGTTTAGCTGAGCCTGTAGTATGAAATGTTTATAATGTTGGCATTCATAAGAGCTCATAGAATTAATAAATTCCTAAAAGGGATTACATTGTACACATGTGGCTCATAGACACTGCTTCAATTATCTTTTCTTCTAACACCCACACTCTCTCGAAAGGCTTTTCTCACAAATATTATAGCTGCTATCTAGAGAAAGACAGAGGGTGAGATACAGTAGATGCATGTGCCACTCGACAGCACCATCATTATTCCAGTCTTCATTCATGTGTCTTTGTGCTTTAAGATGAAGTATTACTGTTTTGACAAGACAGTTTACAAGCTGCAGATGCCTCATGCTCATCACTGATGGAATGTTCCTGAGGAGAAAAGTCAATATGTGGTTGTAAATAAATGAAAACAAATGTGAGACCTAAGGCCTTGATAGACTGAAGAAGGGAGGGGAAAAGAAAGGACTACTCACCTTTACTCATAAAGGCTAATTGACTAGCCTCTCAGCCTCTGTGTGTGTTTAAGCAGAAGGAGGGGGGTTATGAATTGACATACTGCTGGCACTGTCATGTTGATCCAAGGCAGAGAGCCATGAGGCTTTCCTCCAGGGACCAGTAACCTTATTGTTCTTTGTCGTCTCCTACCCTTCTGTTTGAGGACCAGGTTGTCAACCTCTTCCCGAGGTCATGCAAACACTAGTACCCCCTCTACAGATAATTGGATTATTTAAAATCAGAGCATCAACTTACTGCCTCATCTGGGGTCAGAAGTGAATTTAGTGCACAAGGTTGTCTGTCATGATTTGTGGCATCCTTCTGAACTGATGAGCAGCAGCTTCTGCCATGAGTTAAAGGATCATAGCAGTGGTTTAGCACCACTGTTTTGGCTGATTTACTACAAACTGGGCATCACAGTGAGCCATTTCGCAAACCATCATGTAGTGTGTTTTAGATTTTGGATGTTCTGTATGTTCCCTACCATGATAAATGTCCCTTGGCCTCCTTTCATTTCTCAATAATATGAGAAGTCAATTAGCAGCCATATGTCCCAAAAGTACTGGTTAAATATATACATGTCGTTTTGTTAAGTGGTGGAAAATAACTAAATACATTTACTCAAGTACTGTACTTAAGTACATTTTTGAGGTATCTGTACTTTACTTGAGCATTTTCATTTTCTGCTACTTCATACTTTGACTTCACTACATTTTAGAGGCAAATATTGCACTTTTTACTCCACTACATTTATTTGATAACTTTAGTTACTTTTCTGAATCAGAGTATAAGGCTTTATTGATCCCTGCTGGGAAAGTCATAAGCTACCCAGCAACAGACTACTTCAACCTGTATATAAGGTACCTTTACCAGCTGCAACAATAAATGTGATGTACATAATAATGCATCAGTAATAATAATCCAATAATATATGTTAAATGTGCCATTCCTTATAATGAGTACTTTTAGTATTTTAATTGTGTTGTGATGCTAATACTTCTGTGCAATTACTTAAGTAACATTTTGAATGCAGAACTTTTGCTTATAACAGGGTATTTTTGCACTGTAGTATTGTTACTTTTACTTAAGGGATCTGAGTACTCCTTCCACCATTCATTTCTGTATAATATGAAAATCAATTAGGTAACTTATGAGAATCATCTTTGGTACAGCTTGACATTTTTTTTATTAATATAATATTAATTTTTTGTTGGTCATTTTTAAATGTATTCTGAATTTTTCCAAACTTTCCAGACACCTTTCATCATAAAACTCATGTTATCCATGAAACCTGAAAATTGCATAAATTGCAGATTTGAAAAATTTGAAAATTCCAAAAAAGAAAATTATTTTTTATTTTCTTTTTTTATTTTGGTTAATAGAAAAATATTAATTTTGCAGTATCTTCTGGTTGATTTATATTTGAAAAAGGTCAGTATCAATGTAAAGTTTACATGAACTGTAGTAAAGGAGGCCATACTTGCATAAACACTGGTATGTGCCTTTAAAGTGCACCTGATCAGAGAATAAACATAGTAGGGCCTGAATACCCGCAGTGTTGGGGATTCCCACATACCAGCACATATTCATGATTTCAGTCGTGGTTTCATGGCTGGAGGCTGACATGGTGTTATCTCATGGTGCTGTGGTAAGATGAGATGAATTGGCCAATACATTAAATGGGTGGGCTGCATGCCTATTAAATCAGGAGTTGGCTGAGCAACACTAACTCAGGTTACTTATTCTCAAGTGACACAGCCACATGTGAAGAGCAGAGGGAAACGAGATATCTTTACTTTAAGTCTGGAGTGTTGCATTCTGCTGTTTGTGACTCTGTAATTAACTGCTCATTTGTGTGTGTGTTTGTTTTTTTTTTTCTAGGAAGCAGCCACATTTGCCAAAAAGCTGGGCTTTGAGGTGAGTTGACCAGCAATTGCACACTAAACAGATCCTAAAGGTTTATTTTTGCTGATAATGAAGTTCTTTTTGGACAGTGATTGATGTGCTATTATACTCTCCAGGCCTTGCAGCAGTTGCTATGGAAACCTGGCAGTCGTCATGGTTTCTTTGTTCAGCCAGCTCTCTGTTATGACGCACTCTGCTAGGTCTGCACCCAACATCGCCTACAGATGTTATTTATTGAATTTTGAAAAGCCTCTTGGGAAGCTGAGAAGTTGGGCATGGTTTCAAGCCTTTCTCTGCAGGCTCGGGGCTCATCAGGTTGCCTGGTTAAAAAGCCTCCTCATTATCTTCATTGCAGTCAGGGATGATACTGTATGTCTTCCCTTCACTGCTATAACATTACACCACACTGAAACACACTGTAGTCTTTTAATAACCAAATTACAGCCACCTGTGGTTTTGGATTATAGAAATGAAAATTACAGTTCTTGTTCCTCCATAGAGCGTACACTACATGTTTTAAAGTGGGGCTGCCTCTTAAGTGGAAAATGAATCTTCTCTTAGTCTATTTTTTGCTTGTATTTTTGCATATTCCTTGTGATGCTTTTAAAATGTGAAATCAAAAACACAAATAGCCACTGTGTGCGTGCGTGTGGTTGTGTGTGTGTGTGTGTGTGTGTGTGTGTGTTTTTCAAAACAGGCTCAGGTATTTCAAGTGCCTTCTTTTTCAAAGGTAGAGCTGCCTTGAATATGGCTCTGCTCTGTGTGAATAATTGTCATCCAGAATCACTAACGGTGTGATCAACGTGACTGGAATAGAAATGCAATTCCGATGGCAGTGACAGGTTTAAGAGAGGAGAGGGGATGAAGGCAGAAAGGGGGGTGGCAGGTGGTGATGGAGGGGGCCTCACATGGAAAAAAAAAAAACCACAAAGGGCAAAATGTACACTTTCCTAGTAGTTACAATTCTTTGACATTTTCTACGTCAACCTGATTTGCCAGAACACTACAAAATTGCATTGGATGAATGTGATTTTTCAGGTAACATCAGTGGTGTGTGCTGTGCTTACTGCATTTCTAGGTGGTTGTAGTTCAGAGGATTTATTGCCTTTTTTCCCCCTCGTCACTTTCTGATGACATTTTTACATGCATCGAGGGGGCACACATGTTTTAGTTGTACACTGACATGTCATCAAAATGTCAATATATACAGTGCAGTAGCTTGTAGTTAAACAGATACGTCGTAGCGTTAGTAAAATTGCATGAAATTTGTCATTCACACATACGCAATATACTCGTTCTCTGGGATACGGTTGAAATGCGTAGAATAAGAATGTTTTTCCAAACCACATTCAGTAATCAAAAATCATGAACTTCAAGATTAATTACTTATCTGGGAAATAGTAGTTTGACAACTAATTCTTAGCACAATCATTTATTTGAAATTTAAAAATTGTCTCTCCCTCATAATTCCAGGCTTTTCAAAAAATATGTCAGGTGCCAAAAAACATGTTCCACATAGGTAAAAAGCCACAAAAAAAAGTGCCTACACACTGACATGTCTTCGTTTTATCACTTGTCGCACATGTAATAAATTTATTTTTTGGCATCTTTGCTTTGTCGGTGCATGCAGGCACCTTCTTACTAGAAATTTTCCAGAACTTTCAGCCAAATCATGTGGGTTTCTTCACCAGAAGGAGTTGCCCACTTGTCACGGAGTTGGTTAAAAGATCATCTTTCGCATCACATCCAACAATCAGTAAAATAAATCAATTTAATTAGCTGTAATATATATAATTCTCTTATAAGCTAATAAACAAAAACAGAGCTGTAGTACAGAAAATACTACAAAATACAGTCATTGCTGTCAGAAACCCAGTGTACAGAAGTGCCTCTGTATATAGTTTGATTCTTTTCAGGCCAGTGAGGGTCATTTAAATTCAGTTACAGTCCAGTTAACTGGTCAGTGTGGCCCTTTCCGGTGATGCCATAATTGGATATTGTTGTAGTGACTGCCCACTTGTCAATATCTGACCCCAAAAACACTGTAGGATGCACTTTGAATGTATTCTGCAGCACTGTTATCATCACATTATGGATGAATAACAAAAACAACAGCAGCACTGCTTCAGTATAAAAACAAGATAACAAGTGTGTCCCATCCAAACAGGAGTCATCAGATCTGAGCACAGTTGCCTGATTGTGATCCGTTTCCTTTAAATGCTCAGAGAACTATCTGCATCGCAGCTCTAATTGAATCTTTCCCTGGCTGTGTTTCTCAAGCAGCCTGCAGTGGATACAATCAGTTTCTCACTGGCTTCAACACAGAAACACAATTTAACACCCTTGTAAAGCTTTCATATTTCACGGTTTGTTGATTTATGTCTGATCAATTGCCTCACAATCATAAATATTGCCATTTGTCAGCAGCAAGCCAAATTGACCGTATCACTTGCCCATTCATTTGTTTTGCTATCATACAGAACACTATTTTTTGCATTGTTTTGCTGTAGGAAGCTGTCAGGTAAGTGTTTCAGGTAAAAAAAAAAAAAAGGAGGAAGTTGTGACTGTGTGATTTTGTATGTGCTTATCCCACCACCTCTGGCCCTTAGAACCTTTTAGCTCCTAAACCTGAGTAGAGTGCCTTCCTTAAGTCAGCGAACATAAAATCGACAATGCGCGGTTTTGCATTCAGTGTCTGGAGGAGTGATTGTGCTTACATCCAGTCACAGTGACAGATTGCCTTTCGTTCTCCATCGTCTGCTAACAGCCTCTGTATTAACCTCACCATTAGCACTTACTTAGAGTGTTACACCCATTTTTTTTCTCAGCCCAGGGTCTCCCTGGACATCTCAGGGCTGATTAAAGGACATTTGGGAAGCATTTAGAGGTGTAAAAGCTCATTGGTTTGAGTGAGCCAGTGCGGCTGGCGGTACTGGGCTGGAGCCTATCTATCTGATTACTCCCATAACCACAGTATTTGCTCACCATGAAGGTGTTTGAGTGTTAGCTTTGATACAGATGCTAGAGGCATCTACGACCCTTAATGCTAGCTCCTCAGTGTGCTATATTACAGAAAAGCAGAGTCCACCCGACTGTGAGACGGCGATAAAGACATTCCACCTGCTCATAGTACATCATGATGAGTTAATAATAAAGTAGCACTGACAGGTGTGGGTTTTTTATCCCTCTCATGATCAAAGGCAAGCACTCCAGAGAGTTTTGTCGTCTCCAGGCGAGAATATCTATTCTGTGCAGATGCTGAGGAGAGATGGCCTGTTTCAGGAGGAGAATGATACAGTACATGCACCACCTATCCCTTCAGCACAGAGAAGTAGCTTTATCTGACAACAGCATATCTTCACACGCTCATTTTCATCTCACTTAGGGACTATGACATTCTAATATTTTGCAGGTCTTGTGTAACTGCATGGTAGCATCATCAAGTGCCTCTATTGATCTGTCTTCACAGCCCATCTGGTTCCATTATCACTTGATCCATCTGCCAGGATCGCAAAAATCTGACCTCTCTGTCACACTTGTGATCTTTGATTAACTCCTTTCCTGATGCATTTATTCAACTTAATATGCTCACCCAGTGCTCTGTTGTATTTCCAGACGGATGACATTGCAGAGATTGCAAAGAAGACTCGAAACCTCCCCAAGGAGAACACAAAGAGGCAGCGAGTGGTGGTCTTCACCCAGGGCAAGGACGATACTGTTGCAACTGTTGGTAGGCCAATTTTGGTTTCCATTTTGTCCACTTGTCTACACATATTTTCACTTAAGTACCACTCGACGCCATCCCAACTTTGGCCCCTCGTGGACAACTTTACCCTTTATTTAAACCTCATATCTCCAAACTGCACAACACAGCCTTAAATAGATGCTAGAATGCTGACTGAAGAGAGCCGAACGCTATCAGTAATTTCTTTGAAGTTAACCTCCGATATTGACACCAGATGTTAAAAAAAGGAATGCTTGCACAACATTCAGTCATTTCAGAGGATAAAAGAAGTGTGGGGGATGCAGAGAGCAGGCATTGATTTGTGAAGTACTTCTAACTTTGTCTTGGACAGACTCCAGGTCAGTCCTCAGCAATTTTTAATGTTCCACTTCATATATCCTGCCCCTTTTTTCTGCAAAATGCTGGCACAGTGACCTTGGGGAGAGGTTGACAACACTGGTCTTCAAATCAATCCAGTTTTCTCAGATACAGGGCATATTTGTTAGTGGGGCATTAAAAGGCAGTGTCATCATAACTGAGCAGGAGTTGCAGGTTTAAGCGGTGTGGGGAGAGACAACAGTTTCCGATTACTGCTGAGAGTCTTTGCCTTTGTTCGGAGCCGCAGGGTGTGTCTCCTCATTGCCCTTGCAGTTCAGACTAGTTGTTCATGGGGAGAGATGGCCTCAGGTAAAGATTCCAACATATCACTCATCGCTGGGGACTGCAGAGAAGCACAGCTACAGCAGGACTGTTGTTAGCGCTGCAAGACACTCTCTTCAGCAAGAGTATTTATGAGCTCAAGCTTTGTATTGTATGTCACTGATGGTAATCAATAATTAATTGACTCCTTTATGTGTTTTCTGTTGTGATATTTTTTTCTATAATCTGTTCTGCCATTTTGGTCAGGACTTTCAAGAGATCTATCTTTGTAAAAAAGTTTAAAGTGGCCGTAATCAATGCTTTTATATTAACAGTGGGTTTGTTAACACTCTCAACACTCTCATCAGCATTGTTTACAACCACAAGAAGCTAAAACTGTGATTAACTCACTGTAAACTACTTGTAAAGCACCAAACAGCAGAGAGACAAAGCTCCCTCAGGAGCAGGAGAGCGAACACAGATCTAAAAAAGAGAGTCGGTGTTAAACCTTGCATCAGGCGTCAACTAGCACAACTCTAAATGAATGCTGATATTTCTCTGTATCTGCCGGATGTGTATTTAAACCATTGTTTACCAGCAAGTGTTGTATTTACACCTTGTTTCCTTTGACACTAATTGGCCAAAAAAATCAGTTAGTGTAGGTTTAATTAAATAAAATAAGAAGAAAAATGATACAGTAATAAGTTGTATAGTTAAAATTAATATCACTATTAATAAGTATTATTACAATATACATATATGTCACAGCATGCCAAAAGTGTGCAAAATTATGAATACAAATTGAACTGATGTTCAGTGCACTGAATTCCATGCCTAAAGGCAGCCAGCCACACTGTGCAGTGTTGCGATGTTTGACATCCATAGCACTTACTGGACAAACCAAGCCCCCAGCAACAGCACCGAACTGGCATAGCGGCCAAACGATGTTACTACAGCGTTCACATTCATCATGCGATGCCCACTGACCCAAAAAGCATTTTTCACATAGAGAGTCACTGGAAAAGTAGCGGCTGTGAAATGGTGAATACATTTTTTCGAGCATCACAAACCCTACGAAATGACTCTTTTTATTATCAGAATTTGATTCACTGGGTCTAGTATCATTTGGAAAGTCTAGTTTAACCATAGGATATTTTTATCCAACCAGAAATGACCCGGTTTGTCCAGTGAGACTTTCAGCTCAGTGCAAGTACACATGCTTTATGGGCCCAAAAAGCAGAAGTGTGCAGAACATCCAGGTAATTTTTATGGCTGGAATCTGGAAGTTTGACAATTATGTGCCACTGAACAACATCCATAGGATTGAATAGGCGCCATCTGGCAATGCTGTATCCAGTTCCCTGTTAATACATCCATAGGATACACCATATACATGCAAGTAGTCATGATCTTATAGCTGGGATATGCAAATCTTGGGAACAATTTCAATGAAATTGCTGATGTTCTGGTGCATCTCTGCAAAAATAACTACTAGAGATAAAATAACTTGAAGCCATGGGTGCATAGACTGAATAAAAACTGTATCCATGGTTGTTCTGATGCACATTACATGCTGTTGGTGTTTGTTAATTCTTAATGCATTATTTCAGACAAAACTCTTCAAGCCTGTAGAACAGACTTCATGACTTGATTGGAAATGTTTATTTTTTAAAAAGCACAGTTTTGAAAGTTAACAGTGTGATGTGATAATATCATTCCAGTACAATTCAAGTCAATAAATGAACATACTGAGTTATTGCCTAGTCTTAGATAATTGCATATATATTAACAGGCCAAGATAGTCTGGTAACATTCGTGGAAGTGAATTTCCTTTCATGAGAATTTCACAAGAAATCTTTAAGCAGAAGCCCAACAGGAATCCATCCATTGTGCTGGAGGTGATGGATAATTCCTGCCTGCTTCTCACATTGCTCCTGCATGAAGACAGAGCTGTGCGCCGCTGTGAACTTTATATAAAATACATGATGAATGCAAGCACGATGAAAGACAATGTGTTTCAGATGTCATCTACAAAGGCAAACATGATAAATGTCATTGACTGTGCTATCATTGCAGTGGAGCAGTTATAGTACAAGGTGCAGCAGAACTGGTGTGTGTATGTGAGTGTGGGAACATCGCTATTCATGCAAGCCAAATAAATGTCAATGTAAAAAGAGAATTAAAGATTTTCATTTCCCAGAGGCGGCGCTCTAATAAACTTGATCTCTCATTTTGTTTGCAATTTGTCCTCCTGTCAGTATTTGATCATTTGCCAGCCTCTGCATGTCATGTTAAACCATTTTATAGTGATTAAGGATGGGAGAAGCCTTTCCCCTATGGTATAATTCTCCAAAAAGAGATGTCAATTTGTTATTGTCCTCTTTTTTTCTGTCTTTCATTTGGAGCCTTTCATCACACCACTGCTTCAAACATGCCTTTTAAGAGCTGGGAGCAGGGGAAATGGCCCTTTATTTAGCTGCCACTGAACTGCTGAACTACAGTGGGCTTTTGCTTATACACCCATTAAAGCAGTAATTAAGATCATTGTGCCCTGAACCTTAGCGTTGAGGAGATCTAATAAACGATCATTCAGCAGGGGTTGCTGCTCTAATCGCTGATAAGGACTTGATAAAGCCTGACTCGGCTTCTCAGCGAGTTTTAGGGCTCTCAGGAGGGCAAGGCAAGCAGATTTTACCTTTGGAAAAAAGGCCTGATCTATACATGTTAATCACTCAAGGTAAACTAAAACGCTGGCCACAAGGCAAAATCCTTTTTTCTTTTAGTCTATTTCTTCAAAACGGGTGATTTGTCATTCTCACCAAAGGTTAAATTATTTTAAGCACTGCTTGAAAAATAAATGTTAATAGTCTGCTAAAAAAAGCAGCATGTTTGTTTCATTTAACAGCACTCTGAGAAAGCCTTCATCTTTTTTCCCATGGCATCTCACACTGAATGGTTTTCTTTCCTGTCTTTCTAAAAGGATGTTGGTTGGTGATGATCTTTTGCCTGTGGTTACAGTAATTATAGGCATGTGCATTTTTTTCTATCTCAGCTGTGAGCAGAGATGCTGGTTATGATCAGGAAACAGATTGAATGTCAACTTGCTCCTAACCTGTTGTGTTTGCCAAGAAAGTGGTAACGTTGCTTTTCCCCTCCGAGGCTCAGAGTTTGGCTGATATGCAACAAGAAATGTTCCAGAAGAAGTTTCTCACATAAAGATGTTGTACTTAAACTCCAAGTACTTCAGCATTTGCCTTTTAGCAAAACAGTCATATGTAACTGAGTCACTTGGCAGCTCAGGGTTTGAAATGATGTATTGATTGTTTTACCTGTGTAGATCATAAAGTGTGACAGGATCAGATTTTAATGACCTGCCAATTATTTGATCCACCTGCTTTCTGTCAAAGCAACAGAAGTGAGCACTGGAACATCTCCAAGTGAAGCGTGTACTAATTTCAAAGTCAAAACGATGCTCCATATGCTCATTTTCCAATATAACTCAGGTTGTCTTATTTGCATGTACAGTCGCTTTTTTGTGCAGGAGAGCATTTTCTCAGTCAGTGTTGTGTGGAGAATTGGCACTGTGGAAAAGAATAGTCAGTAATAAGTGACTTAATTGATACTTATTTCAAAGAGATGCCTGTTAAGAATTTCTTAAGTTTAATCATCACTATTCAAGAGTTGTAATGAGGGAATTATGAAGAGTGGATTAACAAAAGCACACAATTATAGCTTACTATAAGGAACTATTTGAATTCCTTCGAGTTTTTCTCAGCTTTTTGCAGGTTACCTGTCAAAGCACAGCCATATATCACTCCCACATATTCACCGCCGATCTGCTGCTGCTTCACTCGTTTTGTCAGACCAGTTTCTAGGAGCTAGAGTATGTTAGTGTTTTCTTTTAAAAAAAAAAAAAAAAAAAAAAGTACAGCAGAGTTTTATTGATTGAAAACAATGTTGCCGATCTCATTATGGCGAAATGTGAAATGAGTTCAGCAAAGTGATGTTTTCAGGCTTTCTGTAAGCCAGTATCAACAGAGTCAGAGAACATGGGCAGTCTTTTTTTAATGCCAATTTCTATAACAGATTTTTGCCAATGAGATCTTTGTCATGGACGACTGGGGCATTGTTTGACCATAACTTAACATGTCAGTCAGATTGAATAATTTGCATCAGAGGTTACGTAAACGTTTCCCTTAGCGCTAGAGGACAAACTTTCACGAAATAAGCAAGACAATGTGGGATGTGTGTTGTGCCATGTTACTAGAGACGGAATACAAAAGTAATGTGCCATCAATCACATCACGCAGCCCACAGTGAGCTGCACTAAAATGTGACTTTTTTTTAGAAACTGCAGTGATATGTGGTGAGAGGTGAAAGATTGTTGTGTGTTGTATAGGTGGTAAAAACCCTCTGAGCCAAACGTGTGTGATTGTAAATTGACTTGATGATTAAACAGAAAGTAAGAAATGTGCTGGCATTACCATGCTAACATTCTCACACTGACAATGCTAATATGTCATGTTTGCCATATTAGCCATCTTGGTTTAGCCTGTTAGCATGCTGTTAGCTAGTGCAGCAGAGGCATTTGGGAATTTCATTAGTTCATAAACAATTTGTTCAACCACAGTCCTGGACAGAAACCATTTTTGACCTGGTGAAATTCAAGTTATTCAGCAGAATTATTAGAATTCATCCATTAAAGACAATAAATATCTGCATTAAATTTTATGACAAGATATCCAGTAGTTGTTGAGACATTCAGGTTAGAGGAGAAGACACAGAAGCACCAAAGCCATTAGATTTCACCCTTTGGGAACCATGAATGTCTAATGTTATTAGCAATCCACCTAGCACCCATACAAAGATTGTTTGTGGAAAATTTGTGAAGATTAGAAGATAACTGAAATCTATCCAATATCATTAGATTTGTATTCATTCTTGGTTGCAAGATGACAAATTCTTGGAGGTACTAGTTGAGTTAAATAAGACAGAAATCAACATAAAACCTGGTAATAAGACACAATAAAATAAAGCAAAGACAGCCCGATGTACAGTATACTTAAATACAATAACAGAATGAGCCGATTTCCAGTGAATTTTAAAAAATGTAATAAAGATCCAAAAACAGAACTGCTAATTGCCACAACAGCAATAGGTCTCACAGATTCTGACGTTTGTTTAATGAATTCTGACACCTTTCGATGCGGTGTTATCATAAAGATAAGCATCGCTTCAAGTGAGAGGTTACCTGGGTGCAAACTGTGTTTCTAATAAGACCCGACTCCTGTACCACCCACAAAGAAGAGAGCAAGCATTTGTTTTAACTGCCATATTTACACACAGACATTTCTGCTTGGTTTCTTGAGTCAAATGAACAGCAGAATCTGTGCCGAACAAGCGTAACAAGCTTCAGATTTATTGCATCTGGTTTTATAGTTGCAAAGTGCTTTGCATAAGCATAGCCACATCTAACAACTTGAGTTTCTTAACTGTAGAATAATTGACAAACTGTAATTCATTATTGGCACATTTTTCATGTGCGGTTAATCATTTCAAGAGGGAGGAGGATTCTCAAGCTTCATCTGTGGCATTAATTAAGGAAAGTCGTTATGCTACTAATTAGCTGATCCTAAAAGGATTCTTGTCTCATTGTAATTTATTATCAAAGTGACAATCAGCCTCTCTTTAAGGAAAAAATATGTCATTATAGAGACACAGTTTTGTATCTGAAACAACCTTGGCACCTGACCTACAAAACTGTTGCATCCTGCTCTGTAAGACATCATTTTCAACCCCAACTTTCTCTCACAGTTGTGTCTTACATTAATTTTCTTGACATCAGGTGGTGAACATATGCTCGACTACAGGTTGTGCATGTTTTGCCCTGTAGGAAGATAACAGAAATGTATTCAAAAGTGATAAGGTGGGGTGTCATATCTGCTGCTCAGATATTCTGTGAACCATTGTTAGATTAGCAGGGAGCCTCATTAAAAACTTTCTTGTAGTTCTTTTTTCTCATGTTTTCCTTAAACTCCCAACCTCTTTTTCCTCAATAAGGGGTCTGTCAGCCTCCTTGTGTTGCTTTTATGCACATGTCAGTCTTTTGTCTGCGGCACCTTTTTGAAGGTTCTGCCTCACATTGTTTGATGATTTTGTGTGTGGTTTAGATTGTTCTGACATAAGTTGGTGATTTAATGTCACTCTACACCTCAAGACTTTGTCATCTGGTAGATTTTTGCCGACCCCTCCACCCACCACCACCTCCCTGTGCCTCTTTGAAGTGCACATACTACTGATAATTGAAACAGCATAATCCATTGAAGATAATAAAAGAGGCCCTCATTTAATGGAATTTGTTTTGAACTGAAACAACTCACTGTAACTGTCCTTGCGTTATTTTTAATTCGTCGGAGCACTGACCTAAAGCTTTGCAGATGCTGAGAGTTTTTGTATTTGTTAATTGTTGCATTTAAGGCATTTATTTAAAGCCACTGCAGGACATTCTAGTAGTTTATTTACATAAGTGTTTATTAGTGTAGCATCTAATTTACACGGTCATTTGTGCTGAAACAGTAGTTGAATAATCAATTTGTGCATCAACAGAAAAAATTGTTCAAAATCAGCTGTTTGTCATTTATCAGGCAGACATGCTAAATGTGCTGATTCCACCTTCTCATTGCTGGTATATGCTGCTTTTGGACTGTTGGTCTAGCAAAATAAACAATTTAAAGAAGCCATCTTGGGCTCTGGGAACTAGTGATGGGCATTATTCACTATATTTGACATTTGGTAGACTGAAAAGACTAAATAAGCAAGCCTTCAACTCTGCTGCTATGCTAGTGACTGTGTGAGGCTGTAGGCACGGAAACATTGAGCCAAATACTCAAGACAGGATGCTTATATGCTCACAATGACAATGGCAACATGCTGATGCTAAACATGTATTTGCCATAGCCACCATTTGGCTTTTAATGTGTCAGGATGCTAACATTTGGTAATTAGTACTAAACACAGAGTACAGCTGAAGTCATTAGTATTGCAGGGATTCCAGCTGTAAACCAAAATACTGGACAAATTAAAAATTCTAACTGATAATGAAGTTAAGGGAACCGATTAAAGTTTGTCCTGACACTTCAGTACAGTCCATCCAGTTGTTGAGACATTTCACTCAAAACCACAAATGTCGACCATAGTGGCCAGTCACCATAGTCTGTGGGTGTCATCCTCTTGGACTCTGTAAATGCCTGAAAACAATTTGATGGCACTGCATTCACTGGTTGTTGAGCTAATCCATAGATTTTCCAGAGAGCCGTATTGCTAGCAGACGCTCTGCTGTGTTAACCATAATGGTGCTACGTACATAATGTTTCCTGTTCTATAATTACCAGTTATCTTTGATCATAACAGAGTCTTGCTGTGTGAGATGAATTTTCTAATATCACCTTACAATCACAAAATGATGAGCCAAATCTTTGGGGGTGAAAACCCCCACTTGTGTTCAGTGTTAATTTACAGCCTTGCTGTGTCCTGACCACAGGTGAGAAGGTGACCATGTTCCCTGTTTTGGATATCGACCAGAACGACATTGTGGACACTAATGGAGCAGGAGACGCCTTCGTGGGAGGTATGGCATGAAAATTATACTCTACACAGTTTGATATTTCTGTGTACGTTCTCAATTAACATTTGATACTAGGCAACTATGCAACATAGTAATAACTCCAGATGATATGAGGGTGACATTAAGTTTGCTGTTCTTACTCTGTAGGCGCTGTTTGTAGCACCACGGTCATTATTTGGGTCCTATTGAGGGCGACATAGCATAGTCCCATTTTCAAAAGCCATTAATACCTGACTCATATTAATACTAACTGCTCCCCATATTACTTTGGAGGCGATGGACAATTACAAGTTGACCTCTGCTGTTCTGTCTACACAGGATTCCTCTACGCATTGGTCCAAGACCAAACTTTGGAGGAGTGTATCCGGGCTGGACACTATGCCGCCAATGTCATCATTAGACGAGTCGGATGCACCTTCCCAGAGAAGCCAGACTATCACTGATGCATTCAGACACCGCACATTTCTCTCTTCCATAAGATACTTATATATATATGCTTCAGGACTGTATGTACATTCTTTTCTGTTTACAAAAACTGACTGTATGGGACTAATGGCTGCAGCTCAGATATTTTATCAAGCTCGAATTAGCAACTCAGATGTTTTAATACAATTCATTGTACTAGTATCAAACACTGGAATAATATGGTTATATTTAACAGAGCATTCTACTGAAAACCTATCTTTTGAGTATCAAAAACTGAAGCTATAGGCCTGAAAAGCTGGGCGAAACACCAAAATGTATCGTCACTTATGTAGAATTTTTTTTAATCCACTCCTATGGTACTTGTCCAGCAATGATCCATATGTTCTGTACATTTCAGACTCATAGTTTCTCCAGTGTGTCCCTTTATCACCTCCTTATTGCTCAAAGGCTTTGCTGCAAGTAGTGCATTTAGTGATTATTTGCAAAGAAGCAGCAGTTTGGATCATACTGAAAATCCTATTGGTTGAGAAGCACATTGTCCTCTAGGATATGTTTGAAAAGTTTTTATGGACATAAGATTCTGTTAAGTTTGGTTCTTGCGCCTTCGTGGTCATTTTACAATCAATTCTAATGGTGACCAAGAGTCCAGGCCAAAAATCCAATTTAAACCTCCACAGAAACTTGTCAGGCCATCTCTGCCACTTTTCTAATGTTGATCCTTATGCTCAGTATGTTCCAATCAGTCATTAAGTAGCTTAATTTTACTACTTTCTTTGGAGCTTCTGAGCTATGAGAAGGCAACAGTGGGACACAGAAGTAGTGTGAACCATGAATGCCATCGTTCACAAAGCTGCCAGGTACAAATTTTGTAGAGCCCTTTTTCAAGCCTGCAGGGGGTGGGCGTTGTGATACGTATATGCTATAAAATATGGTATAGTACATTTTCAGTTGAGTATTCCTTTAATATTCAGCTGTCATGCTGGGTGGCTTTTCATTTCCAAAAGTAAGAGAATGGGAAAATGGGAAAAAATGTTTTTGTTATTATACAAATAAAACAATATGAAACACATCCTACCAAGATACACCTTTATTCGGGCTCAACATATGCAGTGTGTTTTACAGGCAGTTTGTTATTAGTACACCCAACGAACAAAATACATAACACAGAGTTTGTGTATTTCCCTAAATAATAGAAATGTACAAACTGCTCATGCTAATCACTTCTGGACTGCTGGGCACTGTCCATTATCAGGGGTTTGTGCAGAAAGGCAACTACAACCAGCCTGGTGTCTTGGCTTCGCTCAGACACCCCCACTCACGCTCGTTAGGTCCTGACTGGACTCTCAGGGTCTGGAGCTGCACTGCAGGACTAAAGGAGATGATTTTTCTTAGTTATGGGATTAGTGGTTGCTCTTCGTAGCGATCATTAGAGGGACCCGAAAATTAGGCTGATCCTTCGTACCCAGCTGTGCTGTCGCTAGGGGTTGGAGACGAGGATCAGAGGAAAGAGGCCCCTCCCATCCCACCCCCTGTTTCACTCGCTGTGGGCCAGCAGAAGTGTTGGGCAGAGTCTCAAGTCTTTTGTGGAAAACAATTCATCACTCATCTGTTCTACAAAGAAGTGTGATTGAAAATAACATTTTTGTTCCCTTTAACAACCTGTTACATCATATTTTCTTTCATTTTCTCTGAGTGTCAGGAGGAATCTAGGTTTTACACTCCTTGCGCAAGAGCTCAGTTTTCTGTAATGAGGCATAGTTTATACATTTATGCTAATCAGGAGCATCTAGGTGAAAACATTCTCCAGCCAAAATGTTATTAACAACTTTGAGACACTTTTTTTTTTTCATCAGCATTTTAAGGTTTCACACAGATGCGCTTTGAAAAGGACCACATTTCTGATTGGGCAAGATCACACTCCATGGCAGCTGGTTCATTTGCTTCTCAAGATGACAGATGGCAAAACACAAACACAAAAAGAGGGAGCCATGATTAAGTAATGAGAATGCCTGCCACAATAAGGAAACTACTAAACATACTTTTCTCACTATTCCTGGTAAACTTTTGCTTTGCTCAGTGGATGCAAGACAAACATAAAAGCTGTGCATTTAATTTACATTTTACAATACTATGTTTTGTTAGCTAGTGAGCCCAAGGCATTTTGAAAATTTAATGTCAGTTTTATTGTGTAGCAGCATTCTACAAAATCTCTTTTCGTTTATTGTTTAGAGTTAAATACGCTGTTAAGAACTTTGAATTAGGAAATGGAAAAAAAACAACAACTTTGTGATATTTGCCTTCAAAGCGGGTTTATTACCAGAATTTATTTTTCTGAATGCAGGCAATGGAGTAACTGGGGCCCTGGCCAGTGTTTTGCCCCGCAGATGGGCAGCAGTGTTTGTGAATACCAGTGTGGCAGTTGGCAGGGATTGAGGAGGGGGATGGGCAGATTGCAATGGCACATGCTCCAATTCAAATTATCCCTGGACCCATGTAGCAGTGGAGGACCTGCTGGGGCCCAGGGTGGCATTCATTATAACCAGACAAGGCAGGTTTGGTCAGTGCCTCCATCATGACATACTGAATCCTTTTTATTCATATTTCACCCACTTCAACATCATTTTACAACAGCACCTATAAATAACTTTACATTTGCATAAATTTTGCATGAAATTGTCAGTAAGCAGATTTAAGTAAGCATCAAGCACTGAATGTCAGGAAGGTGCTGAATGTACTGAAACAGTAAATGTGGCACAGACGCACGGGTAAATAAAATCTATCAACAAGGTCATCAAGATAATAAGAGGTGCATCTGAAGATAATGGCAAAATGATGAGACCAAGCAGCAATAAATGAGGGCAAATCAAATTACACATCAAATATGTCTTTTTAGGGGGTTCAGTGTTTTCATTTAAGATCTTTTAGCGCTGCCTGCACAGTGCAGCATGTGTTTATAATCTAATGGGAAGTTACCAATTATCCCTCTAATTACATCTGTATTACTGCATGAAAAATGAGTTTTCTGGCATTTCTAATGCTGTTAAAGAGTTTGTGAATGAGCGAGGGGAGCACAAATCTAAAGGCTGAAAATTTAATGATCTACATTATTACTAACCACTACTGCTCTTCCTCGGGCATGGTGAAGTTAATTGGCAGATTGGGGTGTTAGTGTATAATATCCCATAGTGCTCTGGGTAATATTAGCTAGTGCAAGAAGCAGCTCTTTTTAAAATAAGTCTGGATTTATGTGTTTATGTCAAAAGCAATCGCATTTGATTTTATATCAGCTGCACATAAATGGAAGTTAAACAAGCCCATAAGGAATTAATGTTAATAGGAGCGTTATAATATAGCCTAAAAATGTTAGGTAGCCCGCCAGAAGTAATCCACCGGAAACATAAAGTGTAAAAAATGTTCCTCTTGGCTCATCACTGGACATGTTGATAGAGTGGGGGGAAAGTGAAACTGACAATATCATTGTGGGAGCGCACTAAAGGGGCGACGGTCCGCTCCACTACACTGAAGTAGGGATGTCTACGGTGGAAGAAGAAGAAGGGGGAGGGTACCACTTTGTCACAGGCTGCTATGTAGATTAACCTTTCAATTAGTTGTTATCAGGTCCTCTCCATGTCTCGGCGCGAGCTTTTCAGCCTTCGTTGTAAGAGATCAAATCCCACGAAATCGCTCGGATATGTCGCCGCACATTCATCCTTCGACGTTTCTCCGATAATGAAGAGGAGTATCCGAGGGGGGGAAAAACTTGAAGAGGTAAACTACCAGCAAATATTTACGGCAGCCTGTGCCCTCTTTTTTCTTTCATACTAGTTATATGTTCATCCTTGCATGAAACTTGGCGTTAATTTGTTGTGCGTTCTCCCTCACGTCTTCGGCAAATTAGATCGGTTTGTGTAACATCTAACAAAACGGTGTGAAAATCCGAGGAGGCTGTGTATCATTTCCCAATATAATATGGAAAACGAGAGCGGAGCCGAAGCGGAGAAATTAGCGATACATAAGTGAGAAGCAGTGATGAAGGAGCTACTCTCCCAGCAGTGGTGTTAACTTGTATTCCCCCCTGAACATCGTTTCCCCTCCAGGGCTCACTATTTTGACTCATTGGAGATATCTGATAGTTAATGGTGATAAAGAGGTCATGCCATCATTGCACAGCGCAACACAGGACGTTAATAATTTCACTGGTAGACGTGAAGCGAGCAGAAAACCTACTTTTTAGCTTAACGGAATAATTATTTATCGCCCTCAATTTAACGTCACATAGTTTGAATGTTAAATATCTGGATAATTACGGCTCCTCTCGGGGATATAATGAAAAGGGAGGAAGATAAAGACGAGGAAAGGCGATAGCTTAGGCACATTTAGCCTGCAGGAGTCTTGAACAATGCTACCTGGAATTTATAAATAAAATATTTTATGTGTTCCACTTTAAATCAGCACTAGAGCCTTTGTGGGGTTTATGCAAACAAATGATAGATTTAACAAACAGCCAATTAAAGTCTAAAATGATCCAAATCACTTTCAAGTGTAACCAACTGTTTCAAGGAGGAATCTCAGTAAAGGTGGGCCGGCGTTAAATGCGTTGCAAATTAGGTTATCTATCTCATTTAATTACTGCTGAGCCAGTTTATGACTGTTATAATGAATTTATGGCTGGATAGTCTATGTCGCTGCTGATGCAGTTGTAAGTTCAGATAATATGAGTGCGGGAGGTAAATGATATCAATTCATCACCGAAGGCACCTTAAGAGGCGGGTCAGTTGAGTGAAGTGACAGATCATACAGCCAGTGCCGTGCCTCTTTGAATGAGCTCATACATAAAGATTGACATGTGCTTTATCAAACCAGAAATCGGATCTCGTCTTTACAGCCAATATTGAAGTTGTTAGGGAGGGCACATTAGTGAAGGTAAGGTTTAATGAGACTCCATTGGATTGTAATCAGCGTCATGTCGGATTCATGTAAACTACAACATTGTAACAAAATGGCGACTGTTTGGTGACATCAGTAATGCTGGCAACACTGTCATATATCTGATCAACTCAGCGGAACACAACTCTAGGTTTGTTACGTAGTTATTACCGGTTTCTTTCGTCGTTAAACTGCTCGGTGGTGATTTGCGGACGTGCCTCTAACGTCTAACGACAGCTGTCAGGGAAGTGAGCATCGATAATGCAAGTGTCATTAGAGCTCGCGCTGATCAGTTTGTCTTTACGGATGTCGAGCTGTCAAAAGTCGCGTGCGGACAACTAACGGTTAAACTTTACGTATGATCTCTCCTTCATGTTTATAGTCAGTTCTTGTGTTTTATAATATGAAATGTTGCGGTGACATTTTGGAAGCTATGTGCTACTAGAAAAAAAGATAACTTTATGTCGAAAAGGAATCTGAAGCCGAAAATATTTGTCTGACGAGGAAACTGATTATACTCTTCCAGAATTCGTTAGAAGTTTCTAGCTACCTGTCATAGTCTGAGAGTTTATTACTTTTATAAAATAGTCTGAAATAGGCATCTAGTTTGGTATGTGGATTAGACTGTCAGACTGTGGATTAAGTCTGATTTCTTCAGCAGCCATGACAGCTCCTGCATCTGTTTTTATCCATCTGTTTGTCATGTTTTAACACATCATAAAAGTCCTGCTTTACACTGACTTAGCATTTATACCTAGTATGCTATAAGCTAATGCTAATAGACTATGAATAACCAACAACTGCATGAGAGTTTGTAACTTTAAAATGCATTTGACTGTTTTGAATTCCTCTTTTTCTTTTTAGTTTTAATCTCGGATTAATTAAACATCCAGGTCAGCTGGTACCTACCATTGTGGAATTAACTCCTGTCAACTTTTCCTCAAGTTCAATGTCAGATACCCAGGATTGAGAAGAAATATGTGGATGCTGGTGTGGAACATAACTTTTTGACCTTATTGAAGGATGTGGATGTACCCAGTTTTCAGCAGCAGAAAGGGGGAATCTGTATGGATCACTTTTTTGTGAATTTAATTATTCAGCCATGGTAAAACTTGCAAACCCTCTATACACGGAGTGGATTCTTGAAGCAATACAAAAAATCAAAAGGCAAAAGCAGAGGCCCTCAGAGGAGAGAATTTGTCATGCGGTGGCCACATCGCATGGACTAGACAAGAAGACTGTCCTTGAGCAGTTGGAATTAAGTGTTCATGATGGCTCTGTTCTCAAGGTTACAAATAAGGGGAGCGCCTCTTACAAGGACCCAGGAAATCCCGGCAGAGTTGGATCAATCCCACCTGCAAATGTGTCTGTGCCATCAAAGGAATCTATATGGAATTCAAGCGATCTGCGCCATATTGATTGGAATAAAATACTTAAGCGGGCCATTGAGGGCCTGGATGATACCCATGGCTCCTCGCTAAAGAATATCGAGAGGTATCTGAGGAATCAGGATGACCTCTCAGACATTGTTGATAATCCTGCTTTCCGGCAGAGGTTACGGCTGGCAGCCAAGCGGTCAGTTAACAACGGCAGGTTATTAAAAAATGGCCCACGGTATAAGATCAGCCATGGCAGTGCAGAGGGAAGAGGCTCCAGGTGTCTAAATGCTTCCCCCTTGGTCCTGTCATCAGTGACACTCCTCCCTCATGAGCGAGACCAGGTACACACACCTTGGCCTCTTCATATTCACACCTTCACTTCATGCTGTTTCCCATGTCACCCTGACCTGTGTTGTGTCTTACACTGTTGTAACCCTAAAGAATACATCCCAGTTACCACAGTAGTGCAATTCCTGCCACAATATAGTTGGTAATTAATGGATTATCCGTTTCCACCTTCTTATACAGTCTTAACAGGCCCTAAAGACTTCTTTGGAACTTGAACAGTGGCATTTCCATGAGATTACTACCAAGGAAGAAGGGTGAAAGTTTGAGCCAGCAGTGAGCGGAAACTGCTTGATAGGAATTTTAAGATTGTGGTCTTAATCTTCGGGATTCTAGCTTTTCTGGTCAGAGCATATCCCTTTTGGGACTGTGTTTCTCTTGGTCCCTATAATAAGACGGCTTGGATAATCACAAAGTCATGCTGACAGCGTGTGGTAGGCAGTCTGCTGTAGGCTTCCCACAGGTTATGTAACTCTAGCCTAATGACCTTAAAGGATGGGGCTGGATGGCTTTTGAGTTGCAAAGTATTAGTGAACTGAATTGGCAAATTCTCTTGGTACTTTGCAAGGGCATGAGCATAAACTAGTGTTGTGTCCTAGTGTGGTAGGACAGTATTTTCTCAGATTACATGCAGCTGCTATAACCTTGGTGCAAACTGAGATGCCACAGAGAAGAAATAAAATCACAAAAACAAACTTCCAGGTCACACCTCAGGGGCACTCCCATACTTCTCAGAGATGGTGTCACTTTTACTAGTGTTTAGCTGTAATAAACGCTGCAGACAAATGCATGTAAAATAACAGTACTCTTGTACTTGCTTTGCGATTTTTAAGACACTGTCAAGCAGAGAAAAGTGTGTCATGGAAAATTGTTTTTATTGTGTGGCCCTTAAGTGCAGTGTACAGTCATCTAGATATTTTGTTGTGTAGGCTTTTTGCAGATCCTGTGTTGAGGCTTATCAAGATGAAAGGCAGCTTAATAGTTTATGCGGAAGTTTTGCAGCTGAATTGGTGAGCAACATCAGGCTATAGATGTCACCCTGCTCCCCACCAGTTTCATAGTGAATAATCAGGAAGTGACACCTTGATACTGCAGCTACAGTTGTGACTGTATCTGTGGTCAGACCAAAGTGAAACTGAGAACTGTTTAGAGACAGTGTCCTGCGATAGTTCTCATAGCTTAGGAAGTCTGCTGTTTTCCATTAGGAACATTTCAACCTATTGCTCCCGGCCTGATGACATCACCTAGCCCTGTCCAGGTTTGCTGTTCACTTCAAAGGATGAGACATCTCTGCTAGTTCAGTTGTTGGAGCACAGTGAATGCGTGTGTGTGCTGAGAATAGAAGATAATTTGAGGTAAAAAGAAAAAGTGCAGTCTTGGTTTAGAGTTTATTAGATTCTGAAGAGACTCTGGCAGGAACAAAGACAAGGAATGAGAGTTTTTTTTTTTTTCCTGGTGTGTTATGCAACCACTTGAGCTCTCTCTCTCTCTCTCTCTCTCTCTCTCTTTCTCTCTCTCTTTCTACCAGCAGTGTTGTAATAGGACCCCACCCCCTCACTCAGGACAGCTTGCTCTTTTGAAGCAGCATAATTTCCTGTAATGTACTTAATTTAGAATTCCCAAGTAAATCATCAGCATTTCTTCAGCTGCCTGTTTCTCTGTTTTCACATTTTTGCACTGTACAGATTGCAAATTGCTTTTGGTTTTAATCACCAGGCCTAAGAGTATTCCTAATGGAAATGAATTCTCCAGTTCCTGGATTAGACTTCACAGCTCAGTCGGTGGAGACTCTTTATGAATGGGAAGACTTATCATTAAAAAAAAAAAAAAAAACTTGCCTGCCAACGCTGAGCATTTCATCAGTATTATGCACAGGCCACACATTAGCATGAATGTCTTATTCATTTCAAGCTCTTTATATTAATCTTCTTGCTTGTATCTGTAAGTCACTTATAGAAATCATATTTATGTTTTTTGTTAGAGATTTAAAGCTCACAGTAACACTGTTTACTCAGTGATCTTTAGTCTGTCCCTCCAGGTCACTTAATAAAAATGACCCACAAGTCCTTTTTGTGCATAAACAAGAAGTAATAACTTTGAAGTAATCACCACACTGAGGCCTTGTTTTCACATGCCTTTGGCTGCATTTTTTAGTTAATGATAACAGGACAAATGAGAATATTTTACTGTCCATCTGAGCGAATGTGATCTGAACTTTGAGGAGCCCTAAATGGACAGACCCAACAAAACATTCAAGATTTTTATTTGCCATTTATGCATAAACAGACAGTCTAGGCATATAGGAATGTCAAAAGCCAGAAAGAACATTTAGTCTTAAAATAAAAAAGTTACATAAGTGTGACAAGGTATTAAAACATAATACACAAAAATAGGGTAATACATTGTGGGTTAGTGTTGCAGCTGACAGTTACTTTCCTCTTTGATTATTTTTTGATTAGTCTATAAAATGTAATGAAAAATGCCAGTTCTAATGGAGACCCATGGTAGTGTTGTTATATTGCTTGAGCAAAGTCCCAATTCATAATTATATAAAAAAGAGAAATTATCACATTTTAAAAGTGAGAATGTTTGACAGTTTAGCTTGTTAAATAAACTAAATTCTTAATCAGTTCTCAAAGTTCTTGACAGTTGAAGCACCTTGGTTGCTGATTGGTTACAGCACATGCTACATGACCACAGCATCCACAGTTCATTTCTGGGTGGCGACCTCTGCATGTCATGTCAGTCTCTTTCTGCTCTCCACATTTTCTGTCTTCATTTTTGCAACATACTTTGAATAAAGACAGAAATGCTAAAACAGAATTGTTTTTTAATGTCGTAATCACAGCTGTGTGAGCAGCAGTCAGCTCTTAGTGCCATTGCCAACTTTCAAATACTGATTTGACAGGTTGGAAAATAGAGTAATCATTGATGTGGCAGTAAAGTCATCCCTTCAATGTAACTGCTAATTGATACAGCCAGGAAAATGTCTAAATTCCCATTGTATGTTATAAGCTTTTACCCCTGGAGTTCATTTGGATGATGTGAGACCGGTTGAAAAGATGTTCGTGTCTTGTGTTTGTTGAGAGATGGAGAAAAAAAAACCCAAGATCTCCCCTAATTCAGCTGTAGGTCAGGAGGAGGTCAGGACCAATAGAGAGATGTGGAGGTTGCAGATTTGGCAGTGGTCAGGATGTTGATCTGCGTCATAGAAACCAGGAACTAATTATGAGCATCCCCAGAGTGCCCCTCAGTGCTCCAGTCAATTGACAAGGCCTTAGCGTGTAAACTAATGATGAGGTGGGTTGTTTACGGTCACACCGTGTTAGTTAGTTAGTGTTAGTTTCCATGTGGAGCTTCATCTTAAGCAGGAAAGGAGGCAGCAGTTTGTTTGATGCTCCTCTAGAGGCCTGTGTAGATGATCTCATAATTAAAGGGACTCCTTATGAAAGCCATATTGCGTCAGTCTGAGTTTTGCCTGGTTATGATTTCAGCCAAAGATTGATTAGGTTTTGTCTGGCTGCTGTATGAAGAGATGACACTGAGGTTTTCCTAGTTTCCTCAGCGAAGTCAGCCTGTCTTCATTTTTAGTGATCAATGGAGAAATCCTCTTAAACATTGAGCTCATATTTCACTTCTTCTGAACTTAACTATAAGCTTTTAAATGAGTGTTTGTTCTGAAACTTGCAACATTTATAATGGATAATGGCAGTAACAATGAGAGCATGTTGTATTATTGAGGTAATTTGATTACATGCTGCTTAATCCTTTCAGACTGGAGTACAGGCTTTAAGAATTGGATTAAGCCCTTAAACTATGATTACTAAGATCACTTACCCATTCAGATGTAATGGATAAAGGAGGTGGATCTAAAATACATCATATCTCTGAGGATGAGACTCATTTATTATTTATTTCTAGTCTGTGAGAACGTAACTATTTTTTTCCTCTTTGCTGAGCTTATGCTTCCAGTTCATATATTTGTGGCTGTTTCATTAAATCCATACACTAATTTTATCTTCTTGCCCTTAACCAACAATATTGTCTACAGTGATCTAAAAAAATCTTGACATGATAAAATGTCCATAAACAAACAGGCTTTCAAGCAGTACATGCACAGCCTGTGCCCAATTCTGTTTTTTAAACAGTTTGTCTCTGTTTGTTTTCCCACCCAGCTTCGGGTTGACCCCATCCCAATATGCAGTTTCTGTCTTGGAACGAAAGAATCAAATCGGGACAAGCGGCCAGAAGAGCTGCTGTCCTGTGCAGACTGTGGGAGCAGTGGTAAGTAGCCTTGTGTAACACTTCACTCATTACATGGACTCACAAGCTATTAATATACTGTAGCCTGGGCTGTTGGTATGTTAGCAAAGGCTCACAAGCAACAGTGTGAATGTATGTATATGAGGAACACAGGTGGGGGATTATGGTTTAAATCATTATTGCCACACTAAGAAAAATAATTTTTGATAGCATTATGTATAGTGATATGTCATGTTGAGGTTCTTCAGAAGTATTCAGGCCCCTTCACTTTTTGCACACTTTATTGTGTTGTAGACTTAATTTTAAATGGATAAAATTACAATTTTTATCCATTAATCTACACTCAGTAACCCATCTTTTTTTTCCTGTTAAAAATCAAAAACTGAAATATCTGATTTACAAACGTATTTAATCTCTTTTTACTGTGGCACTCCAAGCTGTGGTCAGGTGCATCCTTTTTGCTTTGAGATGTGTCTGGCACTTGATTGGAGTCCCCATGTGGCAAATTTAATTGACTGGACACACCTGTGTATATAAGGTCCCGCAATTCACACTGCATGTTAGGACATAGACCAAGCCATGACGTCCAAGCAGCTCTCTGTAGACCTCTGTGATAAAATTGTGGTGGTGGTGGTGGTGGTACAGAGCAATTTCAGAAGCATAGAGTGTTCCCAGGAGCAAAGTGACGTCAGTGACTGTGAAATGCAAGATGCTTGGAACCGATAGGACTTTTCCTAGAGTTGGCAGTCTGGCAATCTGACCAGGCAAGAAGAGCCTTGGTTAGAGAGGCGACCAAGAACCCAATGATCTCTCTAACAGAGGGAAAGACGAATGCAGTCAAACACAGAGAGGTTCTTGGAGGAAACCTGCTCCAGAGTGCATGTGACCTCTTGCTTTCATTTTGCCATTATGGGTTATTGAGTGTAGATTGATGGGAGAAAAAAGAAAAACTTTACAGCAAAATAGTGTTTAAAAAGTGAAGATGTCTGAATACTGTATGAGGCGACGGAAAATGTAACATCCCATATCAAATTTCTAAACTTTAAAAGTGTTTGGTAACAGAATTGGCTAATTTTAAACATTTTGCATTTGCTTGTAAAATGAATTTACATTACAACATGTAACAGAAGATAAGATGGTATCACTGCAATGTTACAAAATGAGAAAAGGTAACTGGGAATTTAATATCTCAATAGTTATATATGTACTTAGTTTATTACTATAGAGTTATAGCATGATAGCAGTAGGTGGTTTAAGTAATTGTAGGTGTTTAATTAGATGGAAATATTTAGTTTTGTTTCTTGCCTGAATATCTGAAAAATCACAGTATTTCACCATACTTATGAAGAAAGCCTGTATACCCCAAGATTTAAAGCTGTTCTGTTTTTTGCTTTCCAGCGCTGCCTACAAACAATGTTAAGGCTACCTCATTATAAAGGTTATAGAAAACTCGGTGACTGTTGACAAATGTGTATCATCTCTGAATATTCAATATACAGTATCATCTAACCCTGGTAGCCGCTGTTTTTAACATCAGTTAGGCAGCTATCACATTTTTGCTCCCTATTTTTCACTTCTATTGAAAGGATTTATTGGAAGAACAATGTTCAAATTGAGTGGCTGAAGGGTTCCAAATTACTTGCAACCCTCAGTGGGCTCAAGAAGGGCAGATGCTCCATAAGTGGCCATTAAAAATCTGAAATCACCCAAGTCATTTTCGCTCAATTCAGATTCTTTTTACAGACTGCACTAGGCACAGCAGATCAAAGATCAACTCTCTTCCCTGCTGCAGATTGGTGGCATTTCCTTTACTGTTCTTTTGTTCCAGACAAAATTACTAACCCCCCATAAAATTACTTCTGCCAAGGAGTCATTTATGTTTGAACAATTATTTTAAATGCCGTAAGGAATTGTTCTCCTGGTGACATTTTTATAGCTCAAATTTGACTAAGTAGCGTCGAGGTGGTTTTCATTAACTGCTCGTAGTGTATACAAATTATGCTCTCACTGTAAAACAGCTGTTTTACAACCATGAGAGGGAGCTGGGTGAGGGAGAAGGCAAGCTTTTACATGACTTTCATGGATCGACTTCCATTAGAATGAGTGCTGCTACTGTTTCAGCCTCATTAAGATCAAATTATCTGTAATTAGCGACTCAGATGTTTGATCATACTGTTTTTAGACACAACTTGTGGCGGGGGGAGATAAGTGTAACGGACACACAGACCTACCATTGTTTTTGATGATGTAATATGCTAATATTTAACCTTACCGTGTGAATAAATGGAAAGCCTTGTCTCTACCTCTGTGATTCAGTTGCCGTTGGTAAAATATGTCATGCTAAAATGGATTTTCAATTGCTTCTGAAGGGCATCCATCATGTCTGAAGTTTTCCCCCGAATTAACCTCAAATGTGAAGAGATTACGGTGGCAGTGTATTGAGTGCAAAACCTGCAGCTCCTGTCGAATACAGGGGAAAAATGCTGTAAGTATAATGTTGCATACATCTTAACACACCATTTTCTGTGTTGTTTGCTTGGAGGTAGATCCATTTTGTGCGTCCCTAAGGATTTGCTGGTTTTCCCTCAGATTTGTAAAAGCCTCTCTCGTGCACAATTGGGCTTATTTTTCCAAAACACTTTAAATGACGGGGGGGTTACACGTGTGCATCAGGGACATCCCTCACACATGCCTGCTGTTCCTTTTCAGGATGAGATGCTATTTTGCGATTCATGTGATCGGGGCTTTCACATGGAATGCTGCGACCCACCGCTTTCCAGAATGCCAAAAGGTGAGGTGTTTACACTGTCTATCTTCTCTGTTTCTCTCTCTGCTGTCAATTCAAAGCCTCTTCTTCACAGACGGCCGTTTTGGGGCTGTCACTCCACACACAGTGAGGCAGTGGTGGCTTATTAGGAGCTTTGCATGCATATCAAATTATTCCCGCATCCCCGGGGAGATTTGCTATCTCTGGATTACAGTGCTGACCCTACAGCGAGGCTTGTGCATGTACTGTAGTAGGGCATTTGGCAGGCAATTCATACAAGCCACATAGTTTTGCTCAACAAGCTGACACAAAGTCTATTTCACTGGACAAAGAATTGACCCAGTGTTTTTCTTATGGATTTTCGCTTTGTGCTGAGTAATTGATTGTCATTGTGAGCTGGTGGGATTCTCGCCAGCTCTCGGTATTAAAGGAAATGTTTCAAATGAATGTACTCTGTGTCCTCCGAATTGATGAACCCACCCAAGCAGTACTCTCTGTATTTGGACACCCTCCAGGAACCTGGATCTGTCAAGTCTGCAGGCCAAAGGAGAATGGGAAGAAACTGCTGCAAAAGAAAGCTGATGAGATCAAACGTCGATATGCAAAGCCAATCGGAAGGCCCAGAAATAAGCTCAAACAAAATATGTAAGTGTACAACAATCACACTGTTTGCAGTTTTATCTTGTAATAATAAGACTCTATTCATTTCCAAGTTAATTTTCATCATCTGGGAACACACTGACCTTGCTGAAAAGTCAGATGGGACATTTTTAAACAGTCTGTCAGCTTCAGACTTTCTGGTTCAACATTGACCTACTGCTGTTGTTTTTACAGATCTGAGCAATTACTTTGGTGATTACCTGTACTGTAATTAACTAGAATTATCTTTTGTGTTTATGAACTACAGCTCAACCAGCTTTTTATTTTATTTTTTTTGGGTGCAAAATGTGTAATTTGCTCCTAAAACCCAGTTGTTTCTCATGCTGAAATATAGAACAACTTCTAGAGATGTGGTGTACTGTATTTATTATTTTACTTAAGTAAAAAGTACAGAAGTATTATCAGCAAAATGTAATTCAAATATCAAACTTAAAAGTATTCATTATTCAGAGGGGCCCCTTTTGAGCCATATGCTGTTACCTTGTTGGATTAGTTAGTGTAAGTGATGCATGAATGAGTTAAATGTTGAAGCACAGTTATCTGTTGTGAAGCAAAATCTTTGACTATATGCTGTTAGGTAGAATAATCTATAACAATGCATTATGATTTGGAAGGTGATCACATGCTTTTTCTGTAAAATCTTTATCTGCCAATGTAGACAAATAAAGATAGTGGAGTAAAAAGTACTGGGCGAATAGAAGGAGAGAGAAACATAAAATGGAAATGTTCAAACAGTACATGTACTTCAAAACTGCACTATAGTGTAGTACTTGAGTAAATATTGTTTCTTGGTTATGTTCCAACTCTGGTAGTAAGTTGTGTCCTTCTCTATCTTTATTTCTGTTCAGTAGGTTTATTGTTTTTGTCTTTTGCAGGTCTGTAACCGGTGGTGATGGCTCCGTAGTAACACTTGGAGGAAGGGGGTCACCTGGTAGGGGTCAAAAGATTACCGTCTGTTCCACACCTTCATCTGGTCATGCTGCATCTGTGAAGGACGCCAGAGACAGATTGGCTGTTGCAGACCCCTGTTATGCGGTCGACGCCACCCAATTCACCACTTCCACCTCCACCACCACTCCTCCCCTCACGCCCACCTCCACCTCAGCTGCACTCACCGTTAACAAGAAAACCAAAGGGCTTATTGATGGGCTTTCCAAATTCTTTACCCCTTCCCCCGTGGGCCGTCGCTCGCGAGCAGTAGCCGTAGAGTCAGCCGCCAAACATTTAAGCTCTAGAGACAAGGGTCTGCCCAAACTGTCCAAGCCACCTGAGCCGTGTGCATTTGTTGCTAACGCCACTCAAAAGAAACCCCCCATGTCCTCTGCCCTCCCTTCCGCTCCCACGTTGCCAGGACTTAGCCTCCCCTCGCAAGTGTCCAGCAGCTCCACCTCCGCTAACTCACCCCAGAGTTCTTCCAGCCAGTCTAGTGTTCCTTCCCTGAGTAGTCTCTGCAATAGCAGCCAACTTAAAGGACTATTTGATGGACTCTCTCACATTTATACTACTCAGGGACAGTCGCGGAAAAAGAGACTACCTTGCTATGCGCCGCCTAAGCGCATGCACCAAAAGCAGGATTCATCAGTTGCGTCCAAAACTGGGCCCCAGCGCCTTGGAAAGAATGAGTTTAATAAAAATAGGGTACAGTCCACATCTGTTGGTTCTGGCCGACCCAGGGGACACCCATTTAAGATGGTCAGTCATTTCAAACGTAACCCCTTCCTTAAAAAGCACAGGACACTAGGCAGGCTGAGGTATAAAGTGAGCCCTCAGAAGGGAGCCCCCTCACCAGGAAAGGCAGACTTGACAGACGGAAGAATTAAGCCTGAGAATAATCATGGTAAGCAAGGCTCGAAACTCTAGCCAAGACCTGCGTCTCCACACCTTTAAGCTTCTTCTTTATGTTGTTAGAGCTTGACAGTCATAGATATGTTTTTCCAGACTAGTGCTAATATTTTCTTTGATAAGACACCTTCAGTATTCTGACAGACTACTAATATACTGCCTAATTTGAATTCTTTTAGTTTCTTAACCCAGTTTCGTTGCGCTTTGACTTGGCTGCGGAGTTTACGTGGCATTCATCCTCTTGCCCGTTGGCTTTTGTCATAGTGCATGGCCCACTAACTCCCTCATGTTGCTCCTTGCTCTGTCCCTGACCCTCTGCAGTAGAGTGCACACATTGTGATCACTGCCTAGTAGAAGCTGTAGTCACATCCGCACTCTTCCTCATCGCACCCTCACTCTTGAAATCACTGTCTCCACTCAACCTCACTTCCAGTGATCATTAGACACATACAACCCAGTGATTCACCCACCCAAGTTGACTCAGAGCTGACATGATGATTATAGCTAGAAGTGCAGTAACCCTTACATTTCACTGTCTTCAGGAGTGAAGTCACAGTTTAAAGAAATAACACATAGGAAAAACAAATGGCTGTATGGTTCAAGCAGTTCTAAACAATATACTGCACAAACACTACTTACTCCAGCAGCACATTTCCATAAATATGTTACTGACACATCACTTCCAGTTGTAATGGGTTTTTGTTTTGGTGGTTAAGTCATGGTGTTGATGTCTTTCATAAAATTACTGCCTGCTTTCCAACATCAGTTGCTTTTCATGTCGACACTCGCTCCCTTCACTGCATTTGCTTCTTAATTCATGGGAAACTGTCTTGGTGGATGACTAAGCACATGAAAGCAGTTACGCAATTAGAGTGATTTAGTTTCACTTCATTACATTAGGGATTTTCATATAAACATGCAAAGATGATACATTATGAAATTCCTCAGAGACACAACCTCAGACAGGCTCAGCAGCAGTACTCACATTATAAGCACATTTGCATAGAATGCATTTATGAGATTATTTAGTCACAGCTGCTTCAAGCAGGCTGGTGCTGATGTGCTATCTGATGTGTTAATGTTGTGTTGTTGTGCCTATAACAGGCCACACCTGGGAGCTGTGTGTGAAGCAGGAGACCCAAACTGACATTGCAGCCATGTCAAGAGACCATGTCACAGAGGAGGACATTGAGACGTTCACATGTGTCCAGGAACTTGCAGCACAGGTGAGAAATCTGGGTAAAAGAACATCTGGAATTTAGGCTCAGCCAAGCAGTTTCCAGCTTCATTTTGATATGTTGATATTTTCAAGTTAAATGAGTGTGTTGGCATGAGCAACACAATACCAGTACCGAAACATGGTCTTTCAGTGACTTGTAATAATTTACATCTTATGTGAACATATGCAAAGTGAATTTTGCAAGGTTTCTGCAACTGCGCTACATAGTAACATCTGACTCTTATGACGTATTTATGTATTTAAAGCTACCTACTTTCTTTTTGGCCACTAGAGCACTAGAAGATTTGGTGAGACACAAACAAAATGGCACCATAAGCTGTTTCCTAGCAGTGACATAACTTACGGATGCCTGGGTGCACTGTACAAAATGCAGCCTCTAGTCCAAAGCTAGCATTATCTGACTAACAAGTAAACCTATCAGTCCATTTGGTTACTGCTAATGTGACACAAAGCTTGAATTACTCTCAAAATATAAAATTATATTAATTTAATACTAAGGTAAAATCATGCAGACTTGGTCACTAATGTTACCAAAACAAACATGTTCGCTTTAGATGCTAACAAATCCAGTAGGAGGAACACCACATCTGAATCTGATTTAAGGTGGCAGACTGTAGGTGTAAGTGAGAAGTATTTTGAGAGTCACTGCATTCTGTCTCATTTTCAATTGATTTATCAGACAACGTGTAAAATCCTAGTTAGTGTAATGCACCTTTAAGTATTATCAGTGACGTGCGGTGAGGTTGACAGCTGGTGAGGCACTAACTCTTTTACAGTCAGATTTACAAATACAAATTGTCTGTTAACAGACAATGCGTTATGTTTTATAGCTCATATCAACATTCTTCACACAAACGTGACCCATATTTAATTTGAGGTTAAAATTTATTCCAGTTGATCTTATTTCTAACTAGAAATAATAAAAGTTAATGGTCTTACCTTTACTTGTACACGAAATCCATTTGTCAGCTGGTATGTATTACAAACCCTTTTACC
>NW_018127949.1:2305500-2322668 GCF_001952655.1 Monopterus albus
ACTGTTTGCCTCACCGAGTAACTTTTTTACTGGGTTTTATGGTTAATCTGGAGCCTAAACACGTTACAGAACTACATTTTATACATTATCCAGATTATGGCAAGGCAGAGCATATAATCAGAGTGTTTGAAAGCATTTTATTTGCGATATATAGAGGGACAGCGACACACTATTTGCATCGCATACAGTTTGTGAGGATTACACGATCCACCGAGAGGCACAGCAAAGTGCTGCCTCATCGCGCATCTCCTCCATGTATTTGAACGGGACATACGGAAATTCTGCTATTCTTTATTGAAAAAAATTCTTCAACATCGGATTCAAACGGCAAAAGGGCCTACAACACACACCAGCCGACAAATATTAACATTTATTATATTTTTTGGTTAACTTTTTTTTCTTTTCAAGATTGACAGGGGAGGCTCTGCCTCACCTGCCTCCCCTGACCGCACGTCACTGAGTATTATTATCAAATATTTAGGTTAACCTTAGACACAGCAACATTAGCAACAGATTTTTCATTGTCACATGAAAACTGTGAAGTAATACAAGTATATGGATTGATGATGATGAAGCACAGTAACATTGAACTATCTTGGCCCCTCTGTTTATTAGTTTGCCTTGTTAAATCTTTTCACAGAGAACTGGATCTCTGAACACAGACTCAATGCGATGCCCGACTGTCATTGAATTTGGGAAGTATGAGGTTCAAACATGGTACTCGTCACCCTACCCACCTGAATATTCCAGGTAAGGTTGAGTTTACACAACAAATAGTTCCAGTTTCTTTGTTACTGGACATGGATTTTATTTTAGTTCCATTTAAAAAAAAAAAAACCTTTCATGTTCTCCCTTTTGTCTTCACCAGATTGCAGAAGCTTTATCTGTGTGAGTTCTGTCTGAAGTACATGAGAAGCAAAAACATTCTCCAGAGACACACAAAGAAATGCGGCTGGTTTCACCCGCCAGCCAATGAAATCTACAGAAAGGGCAACCTTTCCATATTTGAGGTCAGCCTCCCTTTACAGCAATAAAGCAATAACTGTATGCTGCATGAGACTCCACTGAATGGGTTATGGGAAGAGGAGGGAAAATGGGAACAGTTTGAACAGTGTCCTCTTGCTCTTTTTATTCCATGTTTAGGTTGATGGAAATGTCAGCAGACTATACTGCCAAAACCTCTGCCTGTTAGCCAAGCTTTTTCTGGATCACAAGACCCTATATTATGATGTGGAGCCTTTCCTCTTCTACATACTTACAAAGAATGATGAGAAAGGCTGTCATCTTGTGGGTTATTTCTCCAAGGTAAGGATTACAGAGTGATTATATGGGAAATGAAGGAATACTGCACATCATTTTTTAATGGTGATACTGATACAGAGAGACCTTACTGTAATTTGTCTGTTTTGGCAACATGGATTTATTGTGTCATGCTTAAATCAATTAGTCATCAAAAATGCCAAACACTCACTGGTTCCAGCTTCTCAAATTTAACGATGGCTGTTTTACATCACAGTAAGTTGATTGGCCTTAGACTTTGGACTGTCTGTTAAACAACAAAATGATTAATCAAATGATCTAAAAATGGCTGACAGGTAAAGTGACAAAAAGGTGTAGCCATAATTCAGAACAGGATGATACTTTTCAGTGAAAGCTCACGACTGTGTGTGTGTGTATGTTTGTGTGTGCGCGCTCATGTGCACAGCTCTAGACAAGGACAATGGCAGGTACAGTAAATTGCCAGCTTCAGCAGAGCTCTGACATACTTGATCTGTTTCTCCTTCCCTCAGGAAAAGCTTTGCCAGCAGAAGTACAATGTCTCCTGCATAATGATCATGCCTCAGTACCAAAGGCAAGGATTTGGAAGGTTCCTTATTGATTTCAGTAAGTTCTTTAATGCTTTTTTAGACCACTGTAATGTTTTTCATTGGTCTTTACAAACAATTTCAGATTAAGGGGGGAATTTGTTGCTTGTGGCAAGGTGCTGTTATTTGGTTAAGGTTTGAAGTGGCCTAATCAAGAGCATTCATGTCCAGTGCTTAGGCAATCACAGAAGATTAGGAATGAGAAACATTACATTTTGGCTGCATATATTATTTGATGGCTTATAGCATTTTACCTAAGCATTGCCTGAAGAGCTTTTCCAAGAAAATACCCACAATTCTCTCTCCTTGACTTGTGATGAAGTGTAGATGCTGCTGTTATGTTTTAGTCCAGCAAATGCAATACATACAATATTTAAAGCCTTACAACCCACTTATGAACACAATTGCTGCCTTGAGTGGATTCCCTTGTTTAGTCAGGCAGTTTTTGTCATTATAGGCGTTTTTAAGAGTTGTCTCTTTGGCGGGTTTGTGTGTGATGAAGAGAAGGAGAAGGAATGAGTGCAGGGAGGGAGGGTGGTAATGGAGCATTTGATTTCCTGTTCACTTTGGGAGCCATTGAGACACAGAGATGCGAGAGGATCTGTGATATTGAGAGTGTGCTGATAACAAAGACCGGGATTAAGGGAGATTGAACACAGCTGAGTTCTGAGCTCTTTGAAGGTTTTATTGGAAAATGTAGCTTTGGAGTTGGAAGTTGTTTAGATTAAGATTTTCTGTTATATTGGATTGTATTAGAGGAATACTTTGTCTCAGGTAGCTGCAAGAGCAGAGCATTAGCGGGTGCCTGTGTGCAAAATGTTCTCTTTCAAATCATAATTCAAAGCACTCAGAGTAGCTCTTTTGTTTTGGTTTAATAATGATTATATACTTGTACAACGACATGATATGAAAAATGACTTTTTTCAATTAATTCATTTGAATTTTCATTGCTAAGTGTTTGTTATCGCAGGCTCTTCTTCTTAGCTTTAGTAATGAATATTATCATGATTACTGCAATATTATGTGTTCACTGTTTGGTGATTAGCTTTGCTTGTTTGGATCTCGGTAGTGGGTGCACATTAAAAGGCATTAATTAATTTCATGCTGCTCATAATGGATGACCCTTGACAGGGCTGCTATAAAACTAATTACACAGAGATACATATTAGTATTAGGTTTTTTCCTTGTTCGTTATCTCTCCTAAGTGCAGTCTCTTGTGAGCAATGATATTCAGCTGCTTCTCTGTTTTGCTCTGTCGCTTTGTTTCCTCTTTACTCCCCTCTATCAACCTCCTTTGTTGCCCTTGCCAGCTTGTATCTTTGCTTCTGACAGAGGTTGAAAGAAAGGAAAACTGATTGCCTTGCCTCTCTTTATACTATTTGAAGGTGAAATCCCAACCAAGGTTTGGTGTCACATCTTTACATTAATACATAATCCATAAAGGGGGGGGTGTAGGCATTGAATTGCAGTCTGAAATAACCCAGCAGCAGCATCTAGCTTGACTAAAGCATTTTGTTTGTGTTTGAATTGTGTCTTTTTAGGTTACCTTCTCACCAGGCAAGAAGGACAAGCCGGCTCCCCAGAGAAGCCACTGTCAGATCTGGGTCGCTTATCCTACCTGGCATATTGGAAAAGTGTCATACTGGAGTACCTTTATAAGCACCTAGATAAACACATCAGTGTTAAAGGAATAAGCAGGGCCACTGGGATGTGTCCACATGACATCGCCGCTACTCTCCAGCAGCTTGGCATGATTGACAGACAGGATGGCAGGTCAGTTTCCGAGCTGCAGTCTCCTTGAGCCTGTGCTGTCGCTTCTGTATGCTGTCTGACTTATCCAGGCCAGTGGGTATTTTTAACAGCGTATCCATTAATGCTGCTGAATATTGACAGAAGTAAGTCAGGTTAAGCACCCCCAAGGACATGGAGCACCTGCTGTCCCAAAGAGCTCATCTTTGTGCTCATATTTAACCACACATCACTTACTGTCTGCCCTCCATCCTATCCTGGCTCATTCTTTTGTGGATTTAAGCTCATGGGTTTTCTCTGTATGCCCTAGGATTGTGTTGATCAGAAGAGAGCGATTGATTCAGAGGCACATGGAGAGGCTGAGGGTGAACCCACGTCAGAATGAGGTGGACCCAGATGCTCTGCACTGGACACCTTCCGCAAGTCTCAACACCATCCTGTCTGAGGAGGAAAGGCAGGCAGAGATGGATGTAGGTGTCCTTGTTCAATCAAGAGACACTAGTTATTTGTTTACACTTGCTTTCAATTTTGTTATTGAATGTTTGATTAGCTGGGGAGTTGAAATAGAGGCTATTAATGGGAAAGACACTCTCACTGTCAGCAGGCATCTGATGTTGTGCAGAATTGCCCTAAATCGGTTCACTACATAATTGGTACTGCTGAATATTCCATGAAATGCAATCCTTCCACGGTTGCTTAACGGAAATGTTTCTTCCATGACGGGCAGACACCCAATCAGGACGCTGCTTTTATTATTAATAGAAACCTGCAGTGATTCATTTGTCATGATGCTAAAACCAATCTCTTGTTTTCCCATTAGCCTCATTGCTCAGATGTTGGAGCTGTGTGTGTGCCTTTCCCAGAGATAATGTGTCATGTCTGTTTAATTACCAGGCTGAGCGACTGAAGGAGCAGGCCAGTTGCTGGGAGAAGGAGGAGAGAGCGAGCTACATGATGACTCACAGTAGCAGGCAGCCTCTCACGAAGGTCCACTGCAAGGTTCCTTACAGGACCTACGAACGCCGCCCTGCTCCGCCTTGGACCAGGCGCATCCAGCAGTCACAGGAAGTGAGTGATGACGAAGCTGATGATGATGATGACGATGATGATGACTCTATTGGCTCACCACCCATCCTGACAAAAGCCCATGCAATGCTTGCAGCCAAGAGAAAGGTAACTTTTATTGTTTGATTATGTGATTCACATTTTTCTTTTAACACCACATGTCAGCTTGTTTCCCTGTTGGGATAATCTCATTGATTATCTGGAGCATTACTCTAAGAGAGAGTGGAATCAAATGTATATCATTAGATATTTTCCTTCATTATAGACCATGTTGTATACTCGGGTGAGATGGAAAGGTTGGATAAATATTCATGAATTCAGTGGAGGGTTCAGTGGCTTCCTCCTGTCATCAGGAGTCTCCCTGTGTGCCTGTAGCTGTAGATAATAGATTGTGTTTTCACTGCTGGTATTGAGACTGTGCAGGCTAAACCTTGTACTGTTGTCAGTGGTCATGGTTAATTTACTGCCCTCCTCTGTGCTTCTCACATCTGTTCTGACTATGTGGCACTGCCCCCTTGTGCTGGAGATAATATTACAGCCAGCTGCAAGATGTCAGGGAGAGCTTTTCAACAAAAACAGTATAGAAACCAGAAAAGAACAACAGTGGCTGTTGGTGTTTATTTAGTGCATTAGCTTCAGTATTGATTTCAAATTCTTCTTGTGAAGGGTTTCGGAGAGGAGAGCGGTTGAGTCCCAGGCAGTCAGTGGGAAACAACTGGAGAATGTAAAATATAGAGTGTGGTTTCTGCTTTCTCTGCCGGTCCCATTTGTGGTTCTCCACACCAGCCTGTATTGCTCAAACATTTATTCGTACAGTGTGGTTTAAACATTTTACATTTGGCACCAAAGTCTGGATTATTTTCTGCTGTAACCCACTGGAGGTCATCCCCCTAGTGCCCTAGTTTTCAGTCTTTACTAAGCTACGCTAATCTGATGGACAAGTGTTTTCATTGGTTGTTCTTTTATATATGTTTCAGAGAACCATTGTACTCAAGAAGAGGGGGCGTAAAAGAAAGAGAATAAACAGCAGCGTAACAACAGAAACCATCTCTGAGACAACAGAGGTGCTGAATGAGCCCTTTGACAACTCTGAAGATGAGCGTCCTATGCCCCTGCTGGAGCGCACCTGCAGGGTGGGTGAGATGGAGGATGAGGAGGAACAGGAGGACAAGACACCAATTATACCAGTGAAACGGCGGAGAGGTCGACCCAGACTGGAGAAAAATGCGCAGAAGGACCACCTTGAACACTGGAATGATGGTATTTGCATCTTTGCAATATTCTGTACTATGTTGTTTCTCATAAAATATAACATTTGTGTTGCAAATAGCTCTGTCCCTCTGGCAAAACAGTAAACAGTTTATGTTTGTTCTATAGGAGCTGATGTCCTCTCTAAGAGACCTGGCAGACCCCGTCCAGTGAAAAGGAAGAAAGGCTGGCCCAAAGGAGTGAAACGTGGCCCTCCTAAATGGAGGCTAAAGAATGAAAGAAAGATGGGCTTCAAGCTCAACCTGTACACACCACCTGAAACCCCTATGGAAGCGGAGTATATTCACACTGATGAAGCAAAAGGAGAACCAGACCAAGCTATTGTCAGTGCAGATGAGGGCAACAAAGCAGGCAGAGGCTCAGCTAGTCAAGATATAAGGCTAGAGAGGCTCTCCACAGAGCCACCAAGTCCTGTTGATCATGGCTCCCTAAAGTCGAGCTCCCCTGAAGGATCACCGGTGGCTTCTCCATTGTGCTCACCTGCCGCAATGTCCCCTAGGCTGGAGGACAGAGGTGATTCCTCAGAACCACCTGAAGATGACCAGCCAGAGAGTGAACATGAGGAGGAGTCCTTAGCCAAAGATGTGAAACACAGCAAAGAGCGTACTGAGTCACTGGAGCATGAAAATGAGGAAGAGGAGGAGGACGAGCAGAGAACTCAAATTGAGGACCAGGATGCAGATGATGAAGATGACAGTCGCAACAAAATGGTAGAACCCGAAAGCAGCAAAGCTGAGTTGGAACAGAGTTTGAAGGAAATACCTGAATGCACCCCACCTTTTTTAGATCCAAAAGAAGATGACGACTCTGAGGTGAGTCATCAGGTCTCTGTGGTGTCATGTAGTGAAGAAAAACTGGCTACTGCTCCAGAAACCATCCAGGAGGCAGTGCCAGAAATGACAGTAGCAGCACAACCACCTGAAGCAGTAGCGGTTGCTTCAGTAGCAGCAGTAGACTCTGATAACCCTGTAGACTCTGAGTCAGAGGAAGAGGGCCTGCCCAGTCCTTGTCGTGATCACCTAGCTCCTCAGCCTGTAGAGAGGCAAACACTCAGTCCCGTGCTCAGGGATACCCCTGTCTGCACAGAGATTGACTCAGAGACAGCCCAAGCTGTTCAGTCCCTGACGCAGGAGAATGTTTTCCAGGACTGTGTGGAGACCCAGGAGCCCTGCAGGAGCTTGCAGACCTATGGCCATGTGGCTCAGAGCCCCCAGCTCACCTCACTGGATGACTGCCCCCAGTCAGACCACAGCAGTCCCCTTTCTTCCGCTCAGTCCCATCCCAGCCAGTCGGTACGCTCTGTTAACAGCCCGGCTGTCTCCATCCTGGAGAGCGGATACACTCAGATCAGCCCAGACCACAGTGCCATCTCAGTGCCCTCACTCCACAACATGGAGACAAGCCCCATGATGGATGTGCCGTCTGTGTCAGATCACTCGCAGCAGGTAGTGGACAGTGGTTTCAGCGATCTGGGCAGCATCGAGAGCACTACTGAGAACTATGAGAACCCCAGCAGCTATGACTCCACCATGGGGGGCAGCATCTGTGGAGCAGGCCCCTCCCAGAACAGCTGCTCCTATGGCAGCATTCCCCCCAGTGGCCTGGCCCAGAGCAGCTGTGCTGTGAGCCAGCAAATGGCTGCCGTCAACCCTGGCAGCTGTGGGATGATTCAGCAGAACAGCCTGAGCTCACCACCACACTGCAACGTCAAGTCGCCACAGGGCTGCGTGGTGGTGGAGAGGCCTCCCAGTAACAGCCAGCACAGCCAGCGGAGCCAGCACAGTCAACACAGCTCCCACAGCAGGCATGGCTCACACAATCAGCACAGCCAACACAATCAGCTAAGCCAGCACAGTCAACACAATCCCCTCAACCAGCATAATCACCACCACAATCACCACCTGCAGCACAATCAGCTCAGCCAGCACAATCAGCACGCTCAGCATAGCCTTCACAATCAACACAGTCAGCACGGCCAGCAGCAGCCCATGGCACAGTGCACTATACCCACCAACTTTACCACCACCATGCAGCTGGCAGACATTCCTGAATCTGGCAACCCAAACTTCGCCCTTTATGAGAGGATTAACCACCAGGGGGAGTATGGCAGTGGGCACTACTCCCAGTCATCTGGTCTGAGTCTGGCCAAACTGCAGCAGTTCACCAATACATTCATAGACCACCCTCACTCGCTGCCTTTCAACCACTCTGCCTCACACCCCATCACATCTTATGCAAACACACCTTCGCTGTCTTCACAGCACTCCAGCCTGGTCTCCTTGTCTCAGACCCCACATAGAGTCTCCAACCCACAGGTGCAGGCCACCATGACCCCGCCTCCAAATCTCAGTTCCCCCCCACCTATGATGCTCCAGCGCAACATGGGCATCCCATCCTCACAGCGCATCCAGCCCCAAATGGCCTCCAAGAGTCACATCTCCACACACTCCAAGTCAGCCCCGCTGTCACACCACCACCAGCAGCAGATGTACGCTCGGCCGCCACAGGCTGTGGCCATGCAGGCGCCATCCAGGACGCTGGCTGCCATGCCACGCATGAACATGAGTGTGAACATCATGCCGGCGCCAACCTACAATGTCAACTCCATGAACATGCCCTCCCTCAATGCCATGAATGGCTACAGCATGAGCCAGCCCATGATGAACAGTGGCTACCATGGTAACCATGCCTATATGAACCAGTCACCCCAGTACTCTATGCAGATGGGCATGATGGGAACACAGCCATACCCCCAGCAGCCCATGCAGGCTCCACCACATGGCAACATGGTGTACACTCCAGCTGGTCACCATGGTTACATGAACACGGGCATGTCCAAGCAGTCCCTGAAAGGGCCTTTCATCAGGCGGTAACTGTCTGCAGGACTGAGCTGGTTCTTCTCACGTGCATTTTGCTGTTTAAAGATGCACTGATCTGGCCTTGTTTTCTTGTTTTAGTGTCCTTTTTGTTTTTATTACTTAAAAACCAGCAGCAGCACTTGGAAAGAATGCAAAAATTTTCATCAGTGAGAAAACTTTGAAGCTAATCTTAAAGTATTTTTGTTCCTACAGATGGGAAGCCTTACATCATTACGATGAAAATCTGTTTAATTAGTGTTAGTGTCTCTGATGTGTCTTTAGAGCAGGCGGGTTCAGAGCTCAGAGGTAGAGATTTCGTCAGTGGTCTTGCAGTCGTGTAGCAGCCTCAAATGAAGCCATTTAATGTGCCTGCTACAAGTGGAGTTAGTGGCTGTTTGTACCTGTCTAACAGTGCTGACAATTAGTTTGTACTATACTCATGCCTTTGTATATTTAAATTATTGTACTTATTTTGTAAAGTGACAGCTAGCATGCTTCAGTCTCTGTTAGTGACAGTGCATTGAGTAGTACTGTACAAGTGTTGTGCTTAATAGCAAGCCATTTTAAAGATATCTGGCCTTTATTAGGTTTCCCTCCACAGGGAGAAAGATGAAACTATATTTTGTTAATTCTAATAATGTAAAAAAAATGTAAACCTAGTCCTGTTTCCTGTTTGGTTTGAGAGGTTTTATTGCTATGTATGTATAATTCTGAAGTTTTTTGTAACAGAGGCAGCTTTCTGTTTAATAAAACAGACTGATTTCTGTCAAAATAACAAAGCATATCTCAGTGTTTGTACCCTGAAAATTCTAAAACATTTCAAAATGTCCAGAAGTGTGGCGGAATTTAAAAAAAACTAAATGATTATAATGAATAACAATAAAGAAAATATAAATTTAGTCCAAAGTTGATATTTTACATAATGCCTTTAAAGCTACGTTTTCATTCCATCTGTAGATTTGTTTTCTATCTTTATAAAATGTTGGATTTATATTTTACCGAAGTGTAGAAGAATAGAGCCTGTGAATAGACCAAACTAAGCTAATGGATTGCATGTAAAACGCAACTTGTACTTGTGTTTTTGTTTATATTGCTCTTTTGTAGCCTTTGTACCTGTACAGAGTTGCTGGTAAGAACAGGGGGTAAATACCTGGCTATGTGCACAAAAATCAGACTGAATGACATTCTTGTATTTATGACTTTTCTCCTTTTGTCAGTCACTTAAAATGCTGTACATTTTAGCATAAGAATAAATTATGATTGACCATGTACTTGATTGTTCTTCTTTCATTTGAAACTTACTAACCTGGGGGATGCAGTGATGAATGATCCCGGCAGCTGTTCACTCTCCAGAAAAGTGTTTTACTTGAGATTTCAGCTTCTAAAATTTTGCCAAGAAACTTAAAAACAAAAACATCACTATGTCAAATTTTTATAACAGTTATGATGGAATTAAAAGCTTTACAATGAAAATGTTCGTATGTTGTTTTCATGGTTGGCATTCAGAGACCTGAAAGACTTGCATATTGTTTTTCAATCTGCATATTTAGACTTGTAAACATGATTTTAAGGACTTGAGATTTGCTCTAATATACTTGAGACTTGACTTTGAATGAACAGACTTTATTTATATCCAGTGATTTGAGACTTGACTGGACTTGTCTTCAGTGACCTGAGGCTCAACACAAGTCCTACAAATCAACTGTGCTCTGATGAATCTCTTTTCTCCAGGAGTTGCATGTCCAGCTCTCTCAGCTGTTTCAAGAAGCCCCAGTTGGGAATGATCCGCCTGCGCTTTTTCACGTGCTCAATGGCGTCGACCACCGTCATCTTCTCACAGATCATGAGGTAGGCAAGGAAAAGTGTGGCAGACCGGCTTCTTCCCATCACACAGTGCACCAGCAGTTTATCTGGAGGTAAATCACACAATCGGCGAATTGGAGTTACATGTATTAGTTAAATTTTCTCTGTTTATCTAAATCACAAAGAGCACTTTCACCATGCAGAAGGTTCTGTCTTAAAGTCTCAGGTTCTGGATAATACACAGCCCTTACTGTCGCAGGTTAGTCGTCATTAGAATCCAAAAAATCAAGATGTGATATGAGTGAAATGAAACTTTGTGTTTTCTTACTCTGTGGGTTGCTCAGTGTTTCCTCAATGAACCGAGCAGCAGAAAAGAAATACTGGCTGAGATCAAAAGTTGGGACATCTTCTGCTACCACACCATAGTAGACAATGTCTGTGTCACTGTAGTAACCAGCTCCAGTGTCAACACTGTTCCACGTCCCCTCTGCTGCGTTCAAGATGTGTGTAATCCCCAGCTTCTTCAGAGTATACTTGTCCTTTGCAGTTTCCCTGCAGGAATAGGGTTTGAACATTATTTTAATCCTTTATTATATGTTTTAGAATTTCCTACATTTTTACTTACTCGTCCCCAATATAGACATTAGGCCAGACCTCGTCGACGTGAGTGTAAGCTACAATCCCACGGTTGAGGATTTTCTCCAGCTCAAAGCCCCCAGGTGTGACATATTCATTCGCTGAACTGGATTCCTCTGCTGTCGTAACATTTATCTTGGTGCCAGTTTTTGACTTGTGAAAAGCCATTTTCTCACTGTGGCTTCCTTTCACATATGATTTATTAGCTTAAGAGGAAGAAAAAAAAAACGCTTTTTTTTCTTTCACCTTTCTCCCCTCTGCAGTCAAGAATAAGTACAGTTTTGTTTTATTTTTCGCATGCATCTCCAAAACCACTCACCAAAAGACTGAAGTCCTTTGTTTTCCTGTATGAAAATGTTGTCATCATTCTGGCAGCTTGTTGTGAAGCAGTACTTAAAAGCAGAACATGGTAAGGTTTAATTGTGGGAGGCTCAAGTCAGGGCACAGATTGTATAACCATCCTGTGACGAGCATCAAATGCATGGGATATTTTTAGGGTTGCGATGTAGTGGGCTGTTGCACTTAGCTGCCATATTCCCTTCCTGTGGGGAAAACTTCCACCCAGCCAGTCAGTCCCTGCCATCCACTTCTAAACACACAACTTTAATCTCCGCTGCTGGCAGGAAGCCATGCTTATCCAAACTTTGCACTTGCCAAAGGATACCCAAATTCACTGGAGTGAACAAGGCACTCTGAGCTTATTTCCCAGCTGTTGCAGTGACTCCTTGAAATTGTGTCAGTCTCTTTTAGCCTTTCTGCAAATGTTCACATGCCGGGAGAAACCGTGTTAACGCCGCCTCACAACACCCATTAAGGATGTTCTGCATCTTCTGGAGCCTCTCAGGGCCAAAAAAAGAACTGAAATGTGTCAGACTGTTAGACAGATGAGGTTTTTCACAGGATGGCACATGACTTTGATTCTGTTATATGATATGCATGGTCCATTCAGCGATCTAAATGCAAGCCCCCGAAGTGAGAGTGTGATGATGGCTGTATTGCAGAATGGCTGGATGAAGCTGCTAACATGTCAGACAGCGTTTTCACACCATCAGACCCCTTTATTTTCTCTCATATCTTCATACTCTGCCATCATTCTTCCTGACAGTGAAATCATTAAACCTGTGATATCCAATTCCTTTTATTTTGACAGAATCTTTCTCTCTGTCTCCCAGTGTGCTCTGGAGAGCATCTCTTATTAAGATGGCTTCAGTGTTTCATCTCTTTTCAAAGTCTGACCTGAATCTGTATACACACCCTCAGAACCATGCTGGCATATTTTTGTCATCTTGTATAAAGCCTCTTTAGATATCACAGTTTTAACTGTCTGACACAGGACTGCAGCAGTTAAGACAGTATTTTGAGAAATCTGAATAAATAAGTGAAGCATTATTTATTTATAGGCACACACTTGGTGTTGTACAGCACAGCAGCAGGGGTTTTGGCAGTTGTGCTACATTTGTTTTAATAGCCTTTGTGATATTGACTGAGCTGTGTATAAGACATACAGTAAGTTTCAAGGATCACACCAGTGTTTTCATGTTTCAGCTACTTAACTACAAACTATATAGACTTTACATTTTGTTGACTGCTTTCAAATACATGTGCAGTGGTGAAAATTCTCTCCCATCAATTTCATCTCTGTAGATGGATCCCAGTTCCCGTATTTTATCGTTCTTCAGTCCCTGAGCCTCACTTGACCTGGAAATTCTGGTCCACCACGATGGACGTCTCAAACATGGGTGGGGCCAGGTGGTGTCCACTGCCACCCAGAATCTAATTGGCCACCGCTGTTTGGGCTCACTGGGGCAGGGGATCTCTGTGAAGCAGTGATGTCCCAGACATCATTACCAAAGAGCAAAAAGTAGCACAGCCAAAGTTGGCATAAAAAAATCTCAATTTTTTACACAAAATAAAAAGGTATATGTTTAATTTCATAGATCTAGGAGTTTCATTTTTTTAATGCACGCTTTTCAAAATGTGCCACCCACTTTGAGTTTGTACACCAGCCTGGTCATCCAGCAAAAATTTTCTAGAATCACCGCTGGTCCCAAGGCACTCATTGCTGCTCTGGAGAGCAAGGAGGCTGTCTGGAGGTGCTATAACCAAGGATACCTGAGTGCATCCTTCATGGAAGTCTGTTGTGAATTGACAAGCACCTTTATTGGAAATCAATTTTTGATTAGATGCTTCACATGAAGGCTTGAAGGAAACCATGTCTGTCAGGTAAAACTTTTTCCCTTGGCTCCTCACTTTATATCTTTTCCTCACATCTTATGAGGGCAGGACTAAGATACAAGGAAAAGACAAGTGAAGGAAAGGTGGATGCGTTTCAGAGAACTGGGATTCACCTTACATCTTGACATTAAAGCATTCTCCTTTACAGGGCCAAAGATGAGTCCAGATGACAGAGTTGGTTCAGAAATCCAACATTTGGGAGAATGTTTCTGTGCCTGTGAACAGCTACATGACACTAAGTCTTTCTTTCATCATTAGGAAGGCCAGTACAAAAGTCGCTGAGTGGCTGATTCCTTGAGCACAGTGGACCAGCACCTTACTTGCACAGACGACACCCAATATAATTTCACATTACAATCAAATTTTCTGCTCGATGATGCATCTTGTCATGTTTTTGTATCACAATATATTGTGCTGTTATACATTATTACACTCCTATCCTAATGCATTTCTGTTTTCATTACCTTTCTGACTCAGAGCACTGTGAATAAAATCAGCCGTCTCAGTAAAAAAAATGGGCTCAAGTCGAAATCTTTACAATCTGCGGCTTCTACTCCATGATACAGTATGTTGGTGTCTTTGTAGAAGTGTGGCCCGGTATCGATGTGCTGGGGGCCATCTTCAGTATTCACTATGTGTGTTATACCCAGATTCACTAACAGGGTTTTATCCTGAGCTGTAGCCCTGCAAACGACGAGATGAGAAGAGCAGTGTCGTTCTTGGTGGTTCTTCTCGCCTGTGGCCAGCTCTAATTATATGTCTGCAAATGCATCACACTGATGAGTCAAATGTACAGATTTCATATGTGTCCCATCAGTTGGCCAAATACAGGACTTGTTTGCAGCAACAGTCTCACAATCAGATCACCATATTGCAGCAGGGCCCTGAAGTGAGAATGCCACTTATGCATTTCCAATGTAGAGGTTGGGCCAAACCCTGTTGACAGCTCCAGTGGGGCGTCTGTTCTTCAGCAGAAGGCTGAGCAGATCACATGTGGGTGGTGTTTGATACTCTGGCTCCTCCTCTGGGCTCATGTCCTCATCTTTCAGTGTCACAGAATCATCACAAATTATATTCATTTAAACACTTAGATAACACACTTCCTTGAAGAAACATCTGAGTTGGTGTTAAGTCTAAGCATGGGAAGGACCCAAATATGCAGACCCAGACTAGAGACTTGTATGCTTTTAAGCAGTTTAATATCACTAAGAAATACAAGGAACAAAGGGGGTAATCTACAAACAGGTAAAGAAAACACATAAATCTGTCAGGAAGCAATACAACAACAAAAATCAGGGAACCACGCTAATAATTATCAGAACACAGAGTCCACAGACCAAGCAGGGGGAAATATCACAACATACAAGAGTCCACATAAAACAGAACGTGAAGAGAAAGGAACCAACAAGGTGTGGTGATCTAGGAGGGAGCACAGGAGACAGTGAAAGGATGACAGAAGTGGCAGGGTAAGGCCATGGACAAACAGATCTTGAGAACAGTTGATGCTTGAAAACCAGAGGAGCCAGCAACCAAACTGAGGGAAGGGAGGTCAATATAAAGGCTGAAGACCAGAAGATAATAGGCAACAGGTAGAGACAATGAATGGTGATTAGGAACCGGGGTAAAGCCGGGGCAGGAGAGGTGAGACAGAACAGGAAGTCCCTACATATCAAAAGCACAAGACAGGAAGCAAGTACCACACTGTGACAGTTTGTGCTGCTGTCCTGCTAGTTTTTCTTCATGTAGGTATCTGGAAAGAAAGATTAGACTAAATTCTGACCTTATGGGTGCAGCTAGGTCTGTTTTCCATCTCAGCTGGATTTCAGTGCTCTTCAGCGGCCGAGCCCTGCTGGGATGAGACAGCTGTAGATACCAGAGTCTGGGCAGGAACAGTTGGACTATTTATTTCTCAGATGACTGTGACAGAAGCCAGGCTGCTTGTGTTGGGACAGCTTCAGCTACAGAGCCACAGCATTGCTTACAGTTGTAATAGTGTAATTGGAAAACACAATCAGGAATTACTACCAGGTTGCCACACTGAGTCAGTTCAAAGCTCATCAATTTGTACCTAATGTAGGGACTTTAGAGTTCTAATGCTGGTGTTATTTTATCTTTTGACTGATAAATTATTTGGCTGATATTATCACCCCAAAACACCCAAAAGCTACAGAAAATATGTTGTATTTGGTGTCATATTTGGTCATTATGATGAACATTTACACAATAGTTTATTTGGAAAGAACTCAGCAACTGCATTTTCCATTTCTAGAGGGTAGGTCTGAGTCATAATGTAGCATACACAGAGACATGGGGCAGTGTTCACATTGGTGTGAGAAATGGACTTCACTAGTTATTGAAACTTCACTTTGAAATCCTTTCAGCAGTCATTTTAGAACTTCTGAGCATGTCAAATGATTTTTGACAACAGATGGGAGTTTGCCTATTTGTAATTAAAAATGAATCGATTTATCAATTTTATCTCAAGTCCGCTCACTGACACTCCAGCTCCTCAGTGATCCATGGCAGTGCAGCTTTTTGTCCAGCTCTCGGAGCTGCTCCAGGAAACCAGAGTTAGGGCAGATGTTCCTGTTAGCGCTCACAGCTTTGATTGCGTCTACCAGCGTCATGTTCTCATGGATCATCAGATAGGCCAGGACCAGGGAGGATGAGCGGCTGAGACCCATCGCGCAGTGGACAAACACTCTGCCTACCAAGCAGTGGAAACAAAACCTCAGCATCAATTCCTGTGTCTCTTTTCAGAGTTTAGCCATCCCCTACCAGCTCTGTGTCTTTATTTACAGTACACGATGCAGTGACTGGATTATTGTGGTTATTCTAACTGTCTAATTTGTTACTCCTCTGTGGATTAAAACCCATGCACATCACAGAGAGTAGTACTTCCAACTCCTGACTCTAAGTTTTCAACAATGTTGCAACAAATGTTTCTACACACGGTAATCCCTGGTTCCTTATCGGGCCTGAGGATTAGGGCGCAGAGGAGTGCGTAATTGAACTGTCGTGGTGTCTGTGTATTTCTGCCGGGGATTACTGTAGGCCCTGCCACACGCTGGAGCCCCTGATCAGCCAGCGTGTGAAGGAAAGCTCATCTTATTACTGTCATGTCAGATACTGACTTCACTTTGCATAACAGGCAAAGCAGGCAGAGGCCACAAACATAATTGTGTAATTTCCATGTCCAATAATAGTGTTGCTTACATATTACCATGGAAATCCATTTATAACCAATTTTCCTGGCCAAGGTCTGAGCTTAGGAGAAGATTACCATAGGGAAAAGACATTAGCTTGATATTATGTTTAGTGTTTGATTTGCATTTTAATGACTAATACGAGTAGAAGCTGCTGTAATGGGAACTGACTGACAAATGTTTCTGTACCTTGCTATGAGGAAAAAAAACAACAGTCTTTCCCAAGTTAATCTGTAAAAATTATAAGAAATACCTGAGCGCTCCTCACCTGTAGGCGAGCTCAAAGCACTCTTAATGAAATTGGCTGCTGGGTAAAAGAAGGGGCTCAAGTTAAAGGATGGCATGTCAAAAGCTTCCACTCCATGATAAGTGATTTTGGTGTCTCTGTAGAAGCTGGGCCCCGTGTGGACATTGAACTTTCCATCAGCAGCATTAAGTACATGGGTGATGCGGTGAGCCTGGAGTGTCCTCTTGTCTTTGGC
>NW_018127949.1:2322859-2343132 GCF_001952655.1 Monopterus albus
GAGCATAATTATCTGTCAGTGCAGATAAGTGAAAGTTAGAGAAGAGTTTACTACATCACTGAATATATAGACAGGGACCACTTGCCATGCCTTCACAGACCACAGGGGGTCTGCGGACAACTAGTTGAAAACCCCTGACTTATATAATTTGTATAACTGAAAACTCAGTGGCTTGTATAAAGCTCAAGATTTTTGGATTTATTGTTTTATACTCTAAGTGTCTATAATTGAAGAGTAAATTACTTATTAAAGTGGAATTGAAATAAGTTGAATTCAGTCTCACATGTCTCCTATGTAGATCCTGGGCTGAACCTCATCCAGATGGTTGCTGGTCCCCATCTTTGTCCACATTAGCCTCTGGAGCTCTGAAGCTGAGGGGGTCTCGTACCTGCCGTCTACCCCTCCTCGGCTTGCCAAGCGGCTCAGGCCTCTGGGCATGTCTGAATACTCCACTTCTGCTTTTACAACCTGTCCAATAGAAGTACCACACATTCTATTTAGCTGACATCGTGAGGACTTACAAGTCATCCAAAGGGTGAGACATGTTTTTTTTCTCCTTTCTTTACTTTGCTCATTTAAAATTTAAGAAAGAAAATGTGGACACACACTGAGGTAGGCTGCCATGTGATATTTCTATGACTGCTAACTCCACTGATCTCCAAAGTGAGAGCATCATCTTAGGTAACACTTCCAGAGCAATAGAGTGTGGGATTATAGTGAGGCTAATTAAACAGATGCTCAGATATACAGGCCTACAGCTTTTAAATATAGACTGTAATCATACCAATGAATCCACTCCACAGTGAAGGATTACAAGAACTTATAATTATAAGGTGACCTTATGATACTCATCATTTTATCTACACAGTTCACTAGATTGATTTATCTTCAAAGATACAGAAAACTGCTATTCAAGGCTAATAAACATCAGCTTTTCATTTCCTGCAGACAAGTCTAACCTGTGGATTTATAATTTACACACTGGGCTTTAGAGAGACTTATACTATGCATACTGTATATATTAGTATCCATTTAGGCAGCTGTGTGATTCTGCTCCAGGCTGGAGGCATAGAAGCTATGTGTATGCATTGTTATAGTAAAGAAACAAATGACAGCTCAGCCTCTTATTTGCATTCTGCTGGTGTGTGAAGACATAATGTGACACTCAGGGTTTGCAGACCTATTGTTGTGTCCATGGGGATGAGTCACTGAGACCAAATCTGTTTCAGTGACCTTTGTTAAGATGCTGTGACATATGGATGTGCACTCGATGATGGCTTTTTCCATATCTGCATGTGCATGACTACATGTATGTTTGAGTCAGAGCATGTTGTATGCAAGAAAAGCTGCTCCTGGCCCTTCATGTACTGCATGAATATGAGTGTGTGTCTTGAAGGCAGAGTAAAGCATGTGTTTGCACAAGTGCAGCATGTGCCCATGTACCTGGAGGCTCTACTTTCTCCTCATTGATCTATAAGTACAACCCTTCCCTCCCACAGACAGGGCAGAGAACTGATTTCCCTTGTGCAAATGTTGAGCTGCAGCAGTGCTTTCATAGCCTGCCCCTCAGGCTAACCTGTCCTTCCTGCTCTACTTCTGTGTAATTAAAGATGCTATGTATGGGAAAGTGCCCACAGTTAACATGGAGGGCAAATAAAAATGGCTTTTTACCTCCTCTGGGGCTCTTCTTGGTGGTTTTATGAATTACACTTCCCTCTTTACTCTTCTGTCTGCGGTTTGTCTGGAAATGTGGGCAAATCAATAAAAGAAGAATCCATTAGTCAATGCAGTATCTTCACAGTACAAACTCATGCTTTATAAACATGTTTGCTTTTTTACACAAAGGTACACATTAAAATCTATCCATACTCTAGTTTATATTGTAATTATAATATATTGTACTGGACATACTACAACAAGAACACACCGTTAGTAGTATACACTTGCCTTAGTTGGAAACGTTGCTTTTCAAGGTCTCTGTACAAGAGCTACATGTAGGTCGACAACACAACTGTCTGTGTTCTCTTTGGTAATCTACCCTGCAACCTTTTCTGCTATTTTAACATCCGAATCTCAGCCCAAAATAATCTTGGCATCATCTTCTGCATTCCTTAAAGGTTACCCGAGCTGCCAGCACAGAAGGGAGGATACAACGCAGCTTTTTCATTTGAAAGAGAATTAGATCAGTGCTGCTGTATCTTTACTGAGGTTCTTCCCCACCATGAAACATGATGAAATCACACCTGAACATTTGTTGAAGTCAGTTGTGTCTGAACTCTTCACGTTACATGTGAATCATTTAGTGAATTAAAGCATAAAAACTGATACAGGGGTTACCTTACTAGATTTAAAGACACTGCCACAAAATTATAAGATCCAGAAATGCAATATGGACATATAGTAGCTGTGACTTAAACAAAACCAAAAAAAAGTCTGTCAAGAAGAATTATGCAAGTATATGTACAGTGTAAACCTTTATTTTTTACAATGGAAAGTTCATTTATTGCAATAACCACAGTGGAAACCCATTTATTGAAATTCTTTTGGCTCCAGCAATACTAATCATGCCAAATAATCCAGTGTAGTTTTTCCTCATCTCTCTATATTTGAAGGTGTTAAGAACAAACTTCTCCTTTATTTAACTTATATTTTATTTTCTAACTGTACAGTACATTTTAACGTTGATACTAAAGAAGCTATCAGTGTGTGATACAGTGGGGTTGAGAGATTTCCCCAGATGAAACAAAAAGCAAATAACAATAATATGTAGAAATCATTGCTATCAAACTCTAACATATGGTAAAAACATGTGTGTATATTGATTGGATCTGACAAGGCTAAAGTTTTTACAGATGATATCATGGTTTAATTTGAGAAAAACACCAAAGGAATTTCATACAGTACTATGAACATTGATGTTTGGTCTTGTTAAAAAGATAGATGCTGTAGAATTGATTCCCATTTTGAGTTTGAATGTTGATTTGCAAAAACATTTTCTATCTTGTCTGAGTCACCTACAGAATCTACTGTAAAACATTTTCCACAAGACATTTGGTCCATTGTGCCACGATAAAAATGGAGGCGGTAAAGATAAAGCCATCTTACAAGAATGAGGAGTAAAGACATAATTCAAGACATGAGTAGCCATAAAATCCCAGTATCATCAGCATTCTTGTCTCCATTTTCACTTCACATTACATTATGTTTGAATTTGTTCTGCAACCAAACTGTCTTTTTGTTAAGACATTTGTTTTTAGCATTACTGCCTCCAGAAACAAACAAACAAAGTGTATGGCCATGTTCCATTAGGAGGTAATACAGCTTATTACAAACCAGACAGCAGAATTGGATTTTAATGGATAGACTACTTTGCTATTCATTGTTAGATCCTCAGCACTAGCAAGGCAGAAATCTAAAGCTTGACCTGAGGGTGGTTCCAGGGGAAAGGCCATATGTTGTTACCACCAGCATCTTAGACAAAGCCCGTCAGGCTCAGCTGCTCTGTGTCATCAGATTTGGGGTGTTTCTGCCAGTCTGAGATGTACTTTGTCAGCCTCAGCTGTACCTAAGCTCTGCTGTGCACTGTGCTGAATGCTAACATGTGTTAGCATCTTAACATGCCTATCACGCTTCCATGCATTATTAACAACTAGCCTACGAGTTGTTAAAATGCTGTTAGCATCTAACATTTACAGCACCATGTCAGCATTGGTGTGTTAATTTGCCTATGTTTACAAGTATGGTTTAACATGTTAAAGCTATGCTGTAGCATGCTATTTAGTTAGCATATTGACATGCTAATGTTTAACATGTTAGTGTAAAATGTTACTATTTAGAAAGACTTGAAACAGCGAAATGTGCTTAACATTGTTACATACCATAGTACAAAAAAATTCAAGTAGTTATGCTTGTGTGGAGTTTGCCTCCTTTGATTAACATTTAGCATGTTAATATGTTACATGTCAGCATTTAACATCTTAATAAAAGAACTGAGGCCTGAGCTGCTGAGTAGCCTTTTCATTCTTTTTTTTAATTAATGTTCAACATGCAAACATGTTAGTGTTAATCTCAACATACAGTTGGCTCTGACACAAATTCTGTCATTAGTTCAGCCAAATTTCATGACTATCCATTAGCTGTAGAAATATTTCCGTCTGGATTGTTGAACTTCTCTTGATTACAAGATCTGGCATGTTTTCTTTTTTGTTGTCAGCTGAAGATCCAGATCCAACAGCAAAGCCAGGAAATTCCTGTTGGGGTAGATGGCTCTCTTCTGGATCAATTTATACAAAGCCTGTTTGAGTGGTAGGTGATGGTATATCATGAGGTAGGCTAACACCAAGGTTGATGACCGACTCATTCCCATAATGCAGTGCACCAGAATCTTCCCTGAAGAACAGACAAGAAGAAGGGAGAGGATTAGTGAGAGGCCTCAGTCTTATTAATATCATACATGACTGCCCATCCTATTCTTTGGCCTTTCTTTTTCCTGCTGTGAGCTAAAAATAGTGCCCACAATTCATCGCCTTTGTTCACTTAAGGTCCCTTTGCAGACTGGGCCCGACTGTCTCTTTAATCCCAACTTGTCCTCTACTTGATAGCTTCTTTGAAAGGGCCATGGCCACATTATAGTTTTAAATTTTGCAAGGTAAGACCCCTCTTATTACCGCTGGCTAAAAATACACTTACATACCATTGCAAGTTGTGTTACATTGTGGTGATAGGTGACATTGAAAGTATAGCATGATGGAAGAATTGGAGTGCATAGGTTTATTAAGGATTTGTGGAGTAAAAAGATGTGATGGGCAAGTCTTTAAGGCTACTGAGATACATTATTAAAACATGCAGAAATAAGATTGTGAATGTTAAAAAAAACAACCTTGAGAGGTCTTACCATCAGGTGACTTCAGAGCTTTATGAATGAAATCAGCTGCAGGCTGGAAGTACACATCTAGATCAAAGTGTGTCGAGTCATCTGCTGGAATGCCACAATACACAAAGTCTTTGCCATAAAATCTTTGGTTTCCTATGCTGCCTCGCTTGGAGTGAGCAGCATTTAATACATGAGTTATACCTAATTTCAGCAAGGCAGCCTTGTTTTGGGCTACTGCCCTAGCAAGACAAAGAAACAGAAAGAGGTTTTGAATGCTAACCATCACAGCACAATGTTTTATGTGATACAATATTTGGCAGTAGCTATGACAAAGACAATTAATTTTGGAAAGTGTTTACCATTAAAAGTAAAAGGTCTCACATTTCCTTGCGAGCTTAAAATGAAATATATACTTACACATTTCCTATGTATATGTTTGGCCAGACCTCATCAATTTGATTAAGATGTAGTTTGCATGAGTCCAAAACCTTCTGTAGGTCTTTCACACTTAGATATTCTTTCCTCTTGTCTTTCAGGGCTGACATTTTAAGTCCAAATTGTCTGTCTTGGATTGATTACTGGTCCAACTGTATGCTGTATAAAAGCGATTCCCGTCTACTCCAGCTCAGGATGATCTGCCCGAGCAGGTGTTTATCTGCTGTCACTGGACGATTACCCAATTTAGTGCTTAACCTAGCGTGTAGTCTTACTTGTGCAGAGGACAGAACAACAAATAGTGCAGCCCGGGCTTTGCTTTTCACACTGCTGTGGGAATATATTTGAAAAAAGTCTCAAACAGAGGTGAATCATTCCATAAAGCAGTGATAATTGGATGTAATTGTGAATAAAATATTAAAGTGTATTACTTATTCTGGATCACACTTTAATACAGTGTTTATAGAACAGAAATACTGTAACAGCTTCATGCAGTTATTTTACTGCTCTGACATAAATATCTTAGGAAAGCAAATTGGATGGAAAAAAAAAAATTAAGCTTTGCCTTTGGCTGCACATGACATCAAACAGCCCTCACACTGCTGCAAATGTTGCTTTTAACCCTCCTATTATGGTGCAGGTCAATTTCACCCATCTTGTCTTTTACATTGAAAAAAAAAAACATAATTAACCTCTCTTTTAAGCCATGAAATGTAATGAGTTTTACACATCCAAGGTCATAAATGTGTACATAAAATGTAGGCACCGTGTTGTATTGTAAAATGTCAGTACTGATGTTGAATGTAAAAACACTCACTAACTGTCTCTGGGACATTTTGGAGACAGTTATTGAATGACTGATTGTTTAAAGTGCTGCTTCTGCTTACAGATGGGCCAAATCCCACCTGAGTATGTCTGTTCATAAAAACAGAGAGAATATGATGTGTACCTGCTGTTGAACATGTATCCAGATATAGTTTGTGTGGTTTTGTGTGTATGTGAAGAGGCATGACCATCATGTTTTTTCTTTGTTTGTTTCTTTTAAAGACAGAAAAAACCAAACTGAAACAGAATATGCTACTTCTAAATTCTAGGTAGGAAGGATTCAAAGTGGCATCTAACACAAACATTGTGATGTACCACACATGTATAAAGCCATATGCAATGAATGAAATTTGACAACTTGATTGTTAGGTATTATGATGTATTTTAAGGGTAAAGTTGGGTAAATTAAATGTAGAGTTTTCAAATTAGTCATTAAGAATGGTTTTGTGCCCACACAAGAAAACATTGCTGCGATCTTTAACTGTGAATGCATTCTGTGTTTGTGGCCCACAACTCAATGGATGTAATTTTTCTTCAGTATAAAGGTTAAATAAGTCATCCTGTCTAATATTCTGTCGTAAGGGTAAGTTGGTTCCACTGATCTATTAATATATAGATCAATATCTTGTGAAGCAGTCTGCGTGATTCACATCAAACACAGCAGCAGAGTCAAGAAACTACATTTGATTTAATATCAAACAAACTGACTGAAGTCAAAGAACAGTATCTCCCTCCCCTGACATACACCGAATTCTTCATTTATCTTGAGGAAAAGATTAGTTTATGTTTCTCTAAGTCAGGAAATTAATTCATTTTTTAGTAGTCATGATGATGTCTTGCGTAGTTTCAGATCCAAAGCACGGAGCTGTTTGAGGAATCCTATGTTTGGGAAAATCCACCTGTGCTCCTTGATCTTATTGATGGCTTCTATTAGAGTATAATGGTGGCAAATCATTAGGTAGGCCAGGACGAGGGAGGCAGACCTGCTCACTCCAACTGCACAGTGGACCAAAACTCGAGCTGGTGAAAAATAACATTATAATGAGCCTAAAGTATTAGCTAAATGTAGAATTTTATTCTGGATAAGATGTGACTTGCAGAGAGGCTGACATAAAAACTGACATTAAAACAACATGATAGGTATTTACCACCAGCTGTGTCAAGTGCTTTCTGAATATACTCAGCAGAGGGAAAGAAATAGGGAGAGAGGTCAAAGGATGGTGAGTCATCTGCTGGCACTCCATAATAATCAACAGTGGATCCATAGAAGCTATGACTCCCCTGACAGTGCATCCTCCCATGAGCTGCATTCAGAACATGAGTAATTCCCAGCTTCCATAGACTGTAGCGATCATTGGCCACTGACCTGTACAGAGGAAACAGGAATTATAATAAGACACATATTATAAGCATATTATAATCTATGGTTATTTTATTTTAAGGCTGTCAATAGCAAAGTCATAGACTTACATGTCGCCAATGAACAGGTTAGGCCAAACCTCATCCGCATGATTGCCAAACCTTTTTCCTCCATACAAAACCTTCGCCAAGTCTTTCACAAAAGGAGTTGGAGGAGAAATTGCACGATTTTCTTTCACATTATTCATTGTTCCTTTGTACATTTGTAGTTGCCTACATAAGAAAATACTACTCTGCCACTTGTCTGATTTCTTCTCCCAACATTTATGTTCAAGTTCAGTTGAGGCTTTAATACAACCACATTGGTACTGACAAGGACAGGTGTTTCCTGTCTAAAATTAATACACTGACCTATATTCTAAGTGTTGGTCAGCCTCACATCTCTAAATCCTTATGAAATGCATTTTATGTATAACCAAGACTTCTCATTTTGTGGCCTTTAACGGCGCAAAGACTTTATTGCTTTTCGTTTTAACAACCCCAATACTGCACAACCCACACTGCAGTACATCCTTTCCACCAGAAGGTGGATATGAGCTCGTTGTTGGCCACCTACAGCACATTCAAGCGCATTGTCGTTGAATTTATGTGCGCAGTTAGTCTGGACATTACGACCTTGCGTTGTCAACAATGTCACAATGCTAACCAGCCGGAAGCTAAGGCGCAATGATTTTCACCAAGCCCGTGTTATTGCAGCAAACGCCTATACGATTTCCTCAGATTCTGGTGAGATGCCGTTTAGCCAGTTAGCTGAATAAAGAGGTTTTCATTTCGTCTTCTGTTACATTTCAGCCTGGGTGAGTCAGCGTAAGGCACATGTGATGATCAAGCTAATTAGCTAATAGCTTGCTAGCAGTCGTTAGCTAGAAATGAATTACCCTCCTGAGCACGGTTGTTGTGATAGAGGAGAAGATGCTTTGGTTTGGTTTGGTTTCATGTTTAACACTGGTGTAACTTACTTGTAGTTACATTTAGCATCTAAAACCAGCGTGGCTAGTTATTTCACAAGAAGTTAGTAAAATAATTGATAGCCCTCGATGTGGGTTGTTGGGTTTGGATGATTTTTTTACTGGGCAAACTTACTGACCTCTTGTATGTAAATGGATGTGACTATCTTGGCAGTCATGAACGTTGAGAGATAGGTTTTTGTTGCCAAGTCAAGCTTAAAGTAGAGGTTTTCAGTTGAGTGTGTAGGACAGTGTTGGCTAATAATAAGATTTGTGATTAAAAGGAAAAAGAGAGACAGTAATAGCCCTCAAGGCATTAGCCATAACTAACACAAAGATTAAAAAGTCACTACCTATCTTGGGGAGTGTGTCTGCTCTTTCACCTAATATTAACATACATTTAACAGGGTGTGGTTTTGATTGTGCAAACCTATATACTTGCCCTTGTTTGCCTCTTGTAGGCAATTAGTCTGATATGTATTATCTGCATATCTGTGAAGCTCAGCAGTTGCCTTTATTTTGTTTATGACACATGATTGAGTCATGCTCAAGATATTGGCTCTCAGTGTTGCTGTGGTTTATTTGTACTGCTGATTCAGTGGAAATAAAAATGTGCCTAACAGTGCCTATGTCCCTTAAAGATTCCTTTGTTGCTGCAGAGGAAGTCAATAAGGAACTGATTGTGACAGTGAGGAAGTTGTTTGCTTTGCACTTTCCAGCCTTCAGAGTGAGGACGAAATGATCCAACTGAGTGTCCGTCGCTGGACTCCCAAACATGTCGCTAGGTGGCTGAAGGAAGAGGGCTTCTGTGACTATGTGGACCTGTTGTGCAACAAGCACCGACTGGACGGCACCAGTCTGCTTGCCCTCAGTGAGTACGATCTCCGCTCACCACCACTGGAGCTCAAGGTGCTGGGGGACATCAAGCGACTCATGGTGTCAGTCCGCAAACTACAGAAACAAAACATCGACTTGTTGGAAGAGCTAGGTCTTCCCTTTGATGGTCACTCTCCATCCGGCTCTGGAGGGAGTTTGGACTGGCTGTGTAATGGAGACTCAGGCAGAGACTGTGACAGCACTGACACCGCACCAGTAGGAGAGGAGTATAACCAATACACCAATGGGAAGTACAAGCAGCAGATGAGGCGTCTGGATCCAGAGTACTGGAAGACAGTGCTTAGCTCCATCTATGTGGCATTTGTGTTTGGGTTCACATCCTTTGTCATGGTCATAGTGCATGAGAGGGTGCCTGATATGCGTACCTACCCTCCTTTGCCAGATATTTTCCTAGACAGGTGAGTCTGACAGCTCACATGTAGTTTTAAGTCACTCCTTATGTTATTTTGACCGGTGCCATGAAACACATCAAAAACAGTCAGCTGTGAAATGCCAAAGATAGTGTGAAATTGAAAAATTAGTTTTTTACCAGCTGTCAGAATATCACAGCAGATGGTGGACATTAGCTAGCTGTCCTACTCCCTTGTAGCATGTTTCTATTTTCGTCCCCACATTTTCCTCCTGGGCTAGATTTGCTTTAGTTTTGGTTGTTTTAAAGTGGCCTGCTTTGTATTATGACCTGCTGTTTTTGGCCGGCTTACAGTTTTTCATAGAATGTCTTATCTTACCGTGAGAACTGATTTCAGGGAAATGCTAGTGTGCATTTGAGAAATACACATTTGCATTAGTCATGGAAGTAAAATTTATTTAGCTTATTCCTTTTGTTTTTTTCTGCATTTCCTACCTTTGTTGATAGTTTAAGTCTCACTTGAACTGTTCACTTGAACTGTTCTGTAGCTGAACAGAAATTAAGTAGAGTCAAACAATTCATATCTTGCCAAAGTGATGGTTGTTGATACATTTTCTGTTGATCAGTTGCTCACCTAGTTGGTTGGGCATTATTTTTTATTTTTATTTTTTGTTCTTTCCTCAATAGTGTGCCTAGAATACCATGGGCCTTTGCCATGGCTGAGTCATGTGGAGTGATCCTCTGTAACATCTGGCTGCTTGTTCTTCTGCTCCATAAACACAGGTAGAGTCCTCCCAGCCTTTCACATCTGTATTGTACTGTCACTGCAGGGATTGTTGTGCAGGATACATTCAGTGTTCAGAATGGAAGACCCAGGATAGTTCACTCTCATGACTTGCAGGTCCATTCTTTTGCGGCGCATGTGCAGCCTCATGGGGACTGTGTTTATGCTGCGCTGTATCACCATGTTTGTCACCTCCCTATCTGTGCCAGGACAGCACTTGCAGTGCTCAGGAAAGGTAATTAGTAGATAATATCTTAAACATTACATCTGTGCTTCTTTGAAAGAGCAGTACTGACAGTGTGACTTCTTCTCTCCTTCTAGATGTATGGTGACATGTGGGCTAAACTGCAGCAAGCTGTGGCCATCTGGAGTGGCTTTGGAATGACCCTGACAGGAGTGCATACATGTGGTGACTACATGTTCAGTGGCCACACCGTGGTCCTCACCATGCTCAACTTCTTTGTCACAGAGTGTGAGTAATGTTATATTCAAAGAGGATCAGAACTGCTAAAATTTATATTTCAAAAGCCCCTTAAACTTATTTAATTCATGGTATGTCAGGCTCTAAATAACTTTCCCTAATGTTGCTAATTTTCAAACATTAGACATTAAGGACCCTGATTTTAAGGGCTGTTAAAGGTTATGTTTATAGATTATTAGATGATGAAGGATTTTTTTTAAGTTTTATGTTTGTCCACTAGTGTTTGGGTTCTGTTCACATCTATTTCTGCTTAATCATTTTGATTTTCAGCCATGTTTATTCTTATTTAAAGATTACATTGTGCACAACTGGCAGTTGTGATCAGATTTTTTGTTAAACAGTAAACCTAAGTGGAGCAAGGAGTATGTTTAAGAGCCTTTATTTAATCAGGCATCTCAGTAAATAACACCTGCCGGATCCAACCTCATCAGGGTGGAAACATGAAAACGTATCGCTGGCACCCAGTACTCTTTATAGATGGTGCCCCGGACGTAACAAACACTACAGAGCAAACCCCACATTGACATCAATATCATACAGAATTCAACTTCTATCAAAATAATATAATCCCCTCAGTGAGAATAATGTAAGATGTTACTAAAAGGTCTTGTAATGTATTTCTTCATTGAAACCAGGCTATATTAAAGCATCAAATTTAAAAATCCAATAGATTTCTCTTTGCAGCTGTTTTTAGACACCTCCTCTGATAGTATGTTCAGTAGCTTCTACTGAAACAGTTTATATTTACTTATTGGGCTTATTAACCATTCATAGTTATGGACCAACTTATCTCTTGTAGTGGCTGCTCTTCTATAAGATGTTTTTGCAGGTTCAGAAAAAAAGCTTTTCTTACTGTAAGTGTGGAATTGCTTTTAAGTATGTGCCAATTAGATTCGATGATATAAATTTGTTGTAGTTATTTGCTTTTCTGAACCTCTAAAAATAAAATGGAAAGAGTACCAGGTGCAAACAGTTTATCTTAATGTTTACGCCCTGATGGAGACCTGGTGAGGCTGAAACTGGTTATTGTTTTTACTGAGATGCCTGATTAAATAAAGGCTTTTAAACCTACTGCTTACTCCATGGCTTAAGAGTGCTTAAAGAACTTTTTTCCTATTTTTGTTATGGTTTATCTTCAAGAACACCATAAGGTTTATGTGGCAAGATTTATGAGGAGTGTTAGATTGTGACTATGAGGCCTCCCCTGTCTTTGCAATAAACCAAATATATTTTAAATTAGCAGTATTTTTTTCTTTGTAGAACACAATTTTAAATCACTAAAAACAAGCTCTGTTTTTACTTGGTCTGCAAACTAAAATAAAACTAAAAATAACCTTTAAAATGTTATTGTGGCTGTCAAGTTTCATTCATCCATGAAAAACAAGAAATTTTGAGCTGTTTTTAAACCTGTGATATCAGGAGGTTAAATGATAAAATTATGACAGAGTTGGAGAAAGACACCATATTTGGAACCTGTGTCCCTTTGTTGTCACCTAGTGTCTAATATTGGTAATACAACTAAAACTGAAAAATTAGACAGCCTTTTCTCCAGGTTTAACTGGAGCAAAATAGTCTGTAACACCGAAATATGCTATGTTTTTGGATGGTGTAATATACAGTACAGGTAAATCAAGTTAAATATTCAAAACTGCTCTTCTTGCTTCCTTTACACAGACACTCCACGAAGCTGGAACTTTATTCACACATTGTCCTGGGTCCTCAATCTCTTTGGCATCTTCTTCATCCTGGCTGCACATGAACACTACTCCATCGACGTGTTCATAGCCTTCTACATCACTACCAGGCTCTTCTTGTACTACCACACTTTAGCCAACACCCGGGCCTACCAGCAGAGTCGACGAGCCCGCATCTGGTTCCCCATGTTCTCCTTCTTTGAGTGTAATGTCAATGGGCCTGTCCCCAACGAATACTGCTGGCCCTTCTCTAGACCTGTTGTGATGAGGAGGCTGATTGGATAATGAACAGCAGCAGCAGTGGTAGTGTCAGACACTTCTTAGCCTGTGCTGTTTTGTCTGCGTTGTCAAGTTGCCAACTGCGAAGGTTTGTGATATCCTCATCATAAAAGACGACTGATGTAATCCTGTCGGCACTGAGGCCTGATGGGATACACAGAGCCATACCTTCTTATGTTCTGGGATTTCTAACATGTTTCCCCTTTCACCATTTTTAGCTGGTTTAAACAAAATCCACTAAAACCTGTAAAGCTCATTCATCACTCTTTGCTTGATTTGAAAGCTGAACACTATAGGGATATGTCTCTTTAGTTGGTTTTTCATTGTTCCACTTGTCATTGTGTGTAGCATGAACAGGTTTTTTTTCAGTACCTCCCAGCTAAAAATAAAAAAAAAGGTATTTGGATAGCACACGATAAAAGGAAACGACGTCAGAAAATTCTCAGGCGGCAGTGTATCTAATCCTTCACAGCAGCTGACCATTTCTTGTGCAATTTAAGAAAAAACGTTTCAACGTTTGGATCTTGATTCTTGACTAAGTTTTGTCTTACATCTCACTTTGAAACTTATCAAAACCTGGCTCTGTTGACTACTGTTAAAGCAGTTATGTACCTTACACTAATGCTCTTTTCTGTATGGAATAATTTTCATCATGTTGAGAAGTAGATGTTATAAATGTTTTCTACATTCCCAGAGATTGTGCTTACATTTTGATAATGTTACTGAATGCTGACCCAAGTATAAATGGCAACATACACTGACTCTTTTGTTTATATTGTTAACATATCTGCCTTTTCCTTATTTGGCCTGGATAAAAAGCATTAATGAAAATCTGGCTGTCTTAAATATATTTAGTTTTGCCAATTACTTTGAGTGTTACTGTAAATTTCTCTATGTAGAACTGTCCTAGACCCATGTTTACTGTTGGATAATTGTATAGTGCTTTTTAAAAGTCATTATACATTGCAATAACATAATTTCATTTCATTTCCATGATATGAATAGTTTGACATTAATCTGTAGTAACATTTTTTATAAAGGATCCTTCAATTTGTATGTATGTATTTTGTTTATATTTATTTCATTTTGTAAATGGTGATAGGTATTTTTATATTTCAAATACAAAGTTAAAGCAACATGCACATTGGGAAATGTTTACAGTTCCTCTTAACTGTATTTGTTTGAAACAGTGCTATTTAAGTGTAATGTTCAGTCATTTCCATCATTAAAGATCTGAAATTAAAATGAAATTGTTATATTTTCCCACAGCCATAATATAATATACATCATAGCTGGGTATTGTGTAAGATATAGTCTTAAACACAGAGATAAACAGTTTTTATAATTGTTAGCTGTACATTAAAACGGATAACAAACCTTTGAAGGTGAGCAAACATGAATTAAAGGGTGATGAATATGGCATTAATGATGAAGAAGTAACATAAGGTTCCTTTCTGGTTCCACTGAATATCTGGATGTCTGTTCGTGTCTCCCCCTTTTACCTTTCATTTTAAAAAAGTTCTTAAAGCTACATAAGAACTGTGCAAATAAATGTTGGACAGTATTTGCTGCTACAAAGTACTATAAAAGGTAAGCATTAAATATAATAAATTGTTATATATATATATATATAGTGCATTATCATTTTGCCTTTTTAATATAAGGTTAATCAGTAAAACTACGTTGGCTGTCATGTCTCTCCAAAGGAGAGCTGTAAAAGAATTCCTATATGCCTAGACTGTCTGTTTATGCATAAATGGCAATTAAAAATCTTGACTTGACTTGACATGGTGATTTAGAAGTCTTCCACCAGCCGGAGTACTTGTCGCATAATTCTGGCATAAAATGTTCACTTGTACAGTAGGACTTAAGTTTATTGCTGTGAAACCGTAACAAAATAACCGAAACAAAATAAATTGGCTTTGATTTACAGAATTCTCGCTTTCTCCGATTTCAATCAGGCACAAAATAAACAGCTATAGTGTGGGGTCCTGCTGGCGCTGAGGTCAGGAAGGTGTTTGTTGCGGTGTCTCCTCTATCGTCCTCCACCAATCTCGGCTACCGTTTCCCCTTTTATTTCACAAATTGACAGCAACAGCAACAACAGCAATACTCGGTAAGTCATAGACCTAGTATTGTTAGGGTTGTTCATGTTGTGTTTTTACCCAAATGTTAGCCAGATGGTTATGAGATGTCCTATTTAGCCTACTAACTAGAAAACGCCCCCTACCACACTCGCATGTTTCAAACTCATTGAACATAAAGTGGCAGGCTACAGTGATTATGCAGTCTTTCTTATCATTGGCAAAGGTTAACACCTACATGAATAGCAAAAATTACCAACGTGCATCAGTTTCACAGATTCGCCACAGACTTATAAAAATTGATTCACGAAACTGCTTCTTTGATATATCTGTTGTTTTCATGCAGGAAAAGACGTTAAGACGTGTTAAATAGCGTGTTGTCGGGTATGTTGTTTAATTTATTTAATTACTGCAATCAGACAGTGAAGTGTTTCAGGCAAGTCTCCAGTTTAACCTTGGCAATAAGGAGACGTGACAGCATCAAGTGCGAGTAATGGAGAACATGCCCTTGTCTGGCAATACGAATATTTTAGTACTAGTAACAGCACTTAGTGGCGGTTTAATATAATGAATGATGTTAGAGTTTATAGATTATCCAAACAAAAAAACAGTAATTGTAGGGAGGCTGTAGTGAAAGGCTTTGGAATACTGTCAGTTTTCCTCAATGCCCCCTTTAATAGTTGGATTTTTCATACTTAATGTATTCATTTCGTACAGTCACTGTTAAAGTATATCCCCCAAAAGACTATTTATAGTCTGTAAGGTTTTCTCCATGATGCAAGAAATAAAATTCTGGTGAGGGGAATATGGGCTGTTATTTACTTTTTAAACCTTTGTTCACTTGGCCTAAAGTAGTCACTTTAAGACAACCTGAGTCTAAAGAGAACAAATTCTGCCTATCAGTGTGTGTGTTCGTTTTTGAAATCACAGAATGTAAATTCACCCTAGGTGGTTATAATACCCAATTTCCTGCCATCTTAGTGGCAATTAAACCATGTCTGAAGGCTTCATTAATTTACAGGTTTTTCTGAGCTTTGTGTGCATGTGTAGTTTTTATCAGTAAATCCATTTATGTGTCTTTTGTCACCATTTATCTCTGAAATGTCATTTCTGTGTCAGGCATAATGGCAATTCCTCCAGCATATGTAGACCTTGGAAAATCGGCAAAGGACATCTTCAATAAAGGATATGGTAACTGGAAGCTACATAAAAGGCAGTTTGACTCCCAGAGCACAGGCCAGATGTTTGAAATGCATTAACAAGCTCAGAAGGTTTTTACTGTAATTCTCCTTGCAGGTTTTGGACTGGTTAAACTTGATGTGAAGACAACATCTTCAAATGGAGTGGTGAGTTTAACTGTTGTACTGTAAATATACTGTTAGGTATTGCAGACATCTGCTTTTACTAGTGTAATAATAGAGTAACCTAGCATTATAAGCATATATGATAAGTAACAGCTGAACCAACATGCCAAAAAAGATTTTTTTTAATATTACTTTTTCATCATTCTTGAGCTCAAATCCTAAATTTATTCCAGCTGCCAGTGATGGATGAAGAACTTCTCCAGCTCAAATTGTTTTCAGATACTGGAGGATTAATTTCCTCTTGTATTCACTTCAGGAATTTAAAACGTCTGGCTCATCCAACGTAGACACCCACAAGGTCACTGGAACCTTAGAAACCAAGTACAAGTGGGCCGAGTATGGGCTGACATTCACAGAGAAGTGGACCACAGAAAACACACTTGGGACAGAAGTTTGTGTTGAGGATCAGGTAAACTGAAAACTCGTATATTGTTGATGACGACATAGCTCTAAAGTAAGTGTGGCTGATGAAATGTTTTTTCTTTAGATCACTAAAGGCCTGAAACTAACTTTTGACACGACATTTTCCCCAAATACTGGGTAAGCTATAGTTAAATAGAAAATCCTGCCATGCAGTCATTGCCTAATGAACGCTGTTCTCACATTTTTAACTGTTTTAATTTCACAGCAAAAAGAGTGGCAAGGTCAAGGCAGCTTATAAAAGGGAATACATTAATGTTGGTGTTGATGCAGATCTAGATTTCGCTGATCCTACTATCCATGGTGCTGCAGTGGCTGGCTATGAGGGCTGGCTTGCTGGCTGCCAGATGACCTTTGACACAGCCAAATCCAAGATGACCCAGAGCAACTTTGCAGTTGGCTACAAGACTGGGGACTTCCAGCTCCACACTAATGTGTATGTTTTAGCATCATCAAATATTTGAACATATTTGACTAGCTCACCAAAGGACTTACCTATCTACTGTATTGATCATGTGGCATTTTTGCCTGGTTGTTTGAAGAATACTGACATCAAGGGATGTCGAACATCTTTTGCTTTTTCCAGAAATGATGGTTCTGAGTTCAGTGGATCCATTTACCAGAAGGTAAACGACAAACTGGAGACTGCTGTGAATCTTGCCTGGACAGCTGGCAGCAACGGTACTCGCTTTGGAATTGCTGCCAAATATCAATTAGACTCCAGTGCCTCTATATCAGTAAGTCTCTTCTTTTAACCTCTCCCATGGGAGTCATGTTTTCCTTCCTGCTTGTCAGCAAGGTATCTTAAAATGTGTTAACAGTAGGCTTGTAACAGTGTATCATGGAATAATATACCATGATTGAAAATGTGGCAATATGCATCGTGAAACTGAAAAATGCCGTGTAATATTAAGTCAAGACTCCCATGAAATTTGTTTATGTTAACACAGGGGGGGGGGCAATAGTGCAAATCTGTTTTCTTAGCCGACCTGTTGTTGAATCTGCCGTTCATTAGGGTTAGTGCAGCTAACCCTGGTGAATGGATGTGCTCACTGAGTGCTTTGTAGTTCAATCATTTAATGTTTTTTCCAGGCTAAGGTGAATAACTCCAGCTTGATAGGAATCGGATACACCCAGACTCTGCGGCCTGGTACGACCCCTCTTTAAAACGCAGTTGAAAGTTACTAAACATCATTGACCTATTCTCAGTTTGAAATGTGTATATAAAATGTTTATTTCAGGTATGAAACTTCAGCTCTCGGCACTGGTCGATGGAAAGAATATCAACACTGGTGGTCACAAACTAGGTCTGGGCCTGGAGTTGGAGGCGTGAAGACCTGCTCCGCTATTTCATAAGAATGATAATATCAGCTGAATCTGACTGTCAGTGTTCATGTCTGGGCAGCAGGAAACATTTTAAAGAGCTGAAGCCAAAACAAAAGAAGAAGCCTGCCATTCAAATGGCACTATCCTCCTTTCATAGTGGTTACAATAACTAGTCATGTATTAGTCACATGTACAGTATTTATTGATTAGTTATGCCCTCTGACAGTTTATCCTCCATAATGAAAAACCCTCCTCTGGGTGTTGCAAGTTGGCTTCACTGACAATCCAGGAGTCGTTCCAAAAACAGAACCCTGTTATTTTGCTTAAGTGTGCTAATGTAGAATGTAAATCTGGAGTTATTTTGCACAGTAGAGTACAATATATATTTATTTAAGCAGTTTCTTATTAACTTTATTTGCATAATTTATTTAGATTTTTGAAGCAGTGGTCTGCCAATAGGAAGGCTTGCCCAAACAAAATGTGCTTGTCAAGACAGAAGCTCACCTATTGGCTGGTCTTCATTTACTTCCCATGTGAAGCTTAATTATGCTGTGTGATGAGTTTTAGATCCCCACTACCTTGAATTTCTGCTTTTAAGTTGTAAGAAAATGCTAAATCGATTTTTATTTTCCTCAGTGTGACTCGAGTGAAAGAATATCAGTGTGAATCATCCACTTTTGTTTCTATTTTTGAGTCCAGTGACCCTAATCAGGAAACCAGTTGCGTGTTGGCATGTCTCCGCCTCTGCAATAAAGTCCTGAAATCAATCCTTGTCCTCTCCTTTAATCTCACTACAGCGCTAATTAGGCAGCAGAGAGAATGGCATGAAAGCAGTTTAGTTAAATAATAAAGCACTCAAAAACAAATGGGATGCACTGTGTTTTTTTATTAAGAAAATTATCTTTTTCATCAAACTGCTACACTTCTAACAGATTGAATTCTCTTCAGGTGAGTACAGATTCTCAAGTAATGATATTGGTTCCATAAATTTCCTCATTAACCTGTGCATAGACAGCAGTACTGACATATTTCAGCTACCTTCATAGACCGCAGGAAATGTCATCCAAAGCCTAGGAATCACTACGGTTATCAGGCCTGTCCTAGAGTTTGATAGCCAGTGTGAGCCCGTCTCCCACCGTGAGCATGCTCAGGCTGATACGTGCATCTGTATGCAGCTTCTTGTTCAGCTTGTCAATGGCCACAGTGTCTGCATCATCAGGGGCTGGATTCAGCACATTCCCACCCCACAGCACCTGCAGGAAACATTGGTTTATAGGACTAGCTGCTTTAGCTATCACTGAGAGAACAAAAATATTTAACTTGGGTAAAGCCCTTACATTGTCAATAGCAATGATGCCTCCTTTTCTCACCAGCTTCAGAGACTTTTCATAGTAGTTGTCATAGTTAACCTTGTCTGCATCAATGAAGACAAAGTCAAATGTTTCAGCCTCACCAGCAGCCAGGAGATCATCTGTAAGAGAGAGAGATTATAGCTAGGATCATCTTTAGTTGTTAACAAAATTTGTCTCCTGCTAGCCACCAAAACTGCTTCTGCTAGAACAGAAACACATCTGGAAAAACCCCCTCAGATCCTGAATAAAGGAACATAAGTTCACTTTAAATTATCCACAATTCAGAGTAGCCCATTATCAAAGAAACTATGACGAAAGGCCTACAACATTTATCCTACAAGTAAAAAAATAAAAAGTGCATGTTCACAAATGTTTTATTTCATTTATGATTTTAATGAAATGAAAGGAGAAATATGCTGGCAGGCATTTCACTAATTCTGTGAATTGGTTTAAAAAAAACTAATATTTACTTTATGCCACATGATCCCCGGAGGTGTTGGAAAAAAAGCTCAGTGGATATAGTATACAGAACATGTCTTAGGTTTTTAGACAGTACAGGACTGAGCAAAACAATATAATGTGAACTGAGTGAGGTTATTTTAATGTAGTAGTAGGTAGGGGCCGTTCTGATCCACACTCCAGTCTAGAAGGTGGCGGTAATGCACCTAAAGCTGTTTGCCAACCGCCATTAGATAACAGAAGAAGAAGAAGAAGAAGAAGAAGAAGAAGAAGAAGAAGAAGAAG
>NW_018127949.1:2343173-2409487 GCF_001952655.1 Monopterus albus
AGGTGAAAAAGAACAATAACATCAAATAAGTGAGAACAAAGAAAAGAAAATACAAGGAGGTAAAGCTATTCAGATATAAAATTAAAATGTTTAAGCAGGTCAATGGTTTTGGTTCGTTTCTTGTTGGGGTGGTTTGATTGTAACAGTAAATGGAAGTAGTTGTTGAGATCAGAGTGTTTAAAGGTTGAAAAGGATGGTGATTTTTTCAGAAATTTCATTTTATGGATGAAGAATTTGGCCAAAATAATGAAAAGATTAATAACAAATTTTTCATTGCTAGAGAAATGAGGCTTGTCAAAAATTAAAAATATATTATATTCTTTAAGTACAATTTCCTTTCCAAGATAATTTTTGAGATCACAACAGAAGTCAGTCCAAAATACTGTTACATGTGCACACTGAAAAAAAAGATGCTCTAAAGTTTCTAGCTCATTGTTGCAAAAGGAGCATTTTTCTTCTATGTTTGGAATGTATTTACAAATAATAGAGTTTACTGGGTAAAATTTATGTAAGATTTTAAAGAAAAGTTCTTTAGTTTTGTTGGACAAGACAAATTTGTAGGGCAAAGTAAAAACAGTGTTCCATGTTCTTCCACCAAGAGTCTGGTGTGGCCATTTATGTTTAACAGCTGTTGTTGTTCTTGGAATGAGGGAGTTTCTTATAAAGATGTTGTTGAATCTTTTATCAAAGATAGAAGTGCCATTAACAGCAATATCTAAATTGATAGAGTTGTGCGTGTTTGAGCAGGAGCGTGCTAAACTGAGAATGCCAGACGGAAGTGCATTAATAACAGTATTAAACTCATGCTGGGAAACAGGGAACCTGTACTTAGCTATGAAGTTCTCATATGATAACAGAACTCCATCACAATTAAACAGTTGTTTTACAAGTGCAATGTTATTTTTAAACCAGTTTTCAAAGAACAAGGATTTGTTGTTGTAAGTGATAATGGCATTAAGAAGAAGTGAGTTGGCTGCTTGCCAACCGCCATTAGATAACAGAAGAAGAAGAAGAAGAAGAAGACGAAGACGAAGAAGAAGAAGTGGTGGTATGGCTGTTTGCCAACCTCCATTAGATAACAGAAGAAGAAGAATTCCCGTGATTAGTGAACTGACGTCATCACGTTATGTCGCCGATGTGTAATCATGAATGTATTATAGATCCAAGTCATGGACCAGCTGGGACAAAACTGCTAAAATGCGAAAGCACGGCTGTGTATTCAACTGCATCAGAAAGAATTTACAGCTACGCTTTTACAGGCATCCAAGGCGAAAGCGAAGGCATGAAATCCAGGTACCAAAACTTATGTAGGCGTGTGATGAAGTTACGTTTAGTCAGGTAATTTACCAGGCAGGTAAATCATGAATGTATTGTTATAGCTAAAGGCATCGATGGGTAAAACCACAGGTCTGTTACTGTGTTATTTAGTTAGCATCTGGCTAGCTTAGTTGATTGGGTTTAGCTAAAACACAGCCGTGTGTTTTAGCTACCGGATGGTAACTAATTAAGGAAATTGATTTCAGCTTTCACATTTGAGAGTAAAGTCAACAGTATCTCTAACTACGAGGGAAATTATTTATAAACTCTGTTGGAGTAATAGACATTATTTGTTTTATCAGTTATAACGCTAGCACAGTTGCCCGGAAACTATACTTAAGTAAAAGTGCAAAAGTATTAGTATCAAAACGGCCACTTAAAGTGACAAAATTAATAGTAGTTAATATACAAAATGTCCCATTTCAAAACATAATTTTATCTAACTATTAAATGAGGCGTGTGTGTGTACATCACTTCAATAGTGAAGCTGGTAAAGTTGGGTCTAATTTGAATTTCTCTGGGCTTTTAAGGCTTTTAAGATTTCAATAAAGTCTTTATGTTATGACCACATCAAAATGTGTTTGTTATTTTTGGTATAATTAACTATAGATTAATCATAATCCCCAAAGTAAGTTATGAAAATAGATATAGTTACTGTACCTATAGTTTTCAGTGCTGGCTGAATGCGCAGGTCGATTTTTTGCTCTACTCCAGCCTGTAAACAAACAAAAAACAAGAATATTTACAGAAGTCAAAGTGCAGGAGATGAGTTGTATCACACCAGATGGGAAATGATATCTTGCAATATTTTGTCTTTTGTATGTATTTGCATCCATGTAATTCTGTTTTGAAGCTGATTATGCAAACATGATATTTACAGTAACCCACCTCTTTCCAATAGGGTTTGCCGATGTTGGTGTAATCTTCATTGACATCACATGCCACTACAACTCCATCAGCAGGTAGAGCCAGTGCCATATTCAGTGTGTTGTAACCTGTGTACACTCCTGCAAATGCAATGAGAAAGCACTAAAACCAACATAAGGGATAATAACAGAAAGAACACAATGATTAGGCTGACTTTCTGTGTGCTTAACATGCACTTGTGTAACCAGGTTACTGTTGCAAGTGTGCAGGGGCGGCAAAAGCACTCAAGTAGAAGTTATAGATACTTGTGTAAAAAAAAAAAAAAGTGGTGAAAATAGAAGTACTGATTTAGGCTCTTGGGTAAAAATGTACAGACTCTGAAATGTACTTAAAGTATAAAAGTAAAAAGTAGTCCTTTAGATGGACGTTTCTACCAGCTGTTTATGTGCAAACCCAATTGAACCTCAAATCATATAAATATATTTCCAAGACTATTAACCCATTTTCTTTCAAATAAAATAAAAAAATATGCCAAAAATAATGTCATCCAGAGCACCAGTGTGCACATTTTGCAGCAAGTGCAAAATAAAAATAATCATTAATTCCCCTCAAAGCCTGATTTGAAAATGTAAGGAGCAGGCAGTAGAGATATTTATGTTACTTCCCAACTTTACAAGGGTGTCACAGACAGGGAATATATTGCAATGATATGACTTAGTAGTAAAAATAATGAAAGTGAAAGTTTGTCATTTTAACTTAAACAGTGAAAAGGAAATAACTCTTTTCAGCACCAAATTATACAATTAACAAAAACATTAGAAAAAATCTCCTAGTAGTAGAAGGTTCAGTGTAGGAAAGCTGTCTTATTACAGCTAGTACTACTGATAATTTCTGTTAGTAACCTGGTTTCATGTGTGCATATAAACATGCTCAGTGTCTGAACAGGTAAAGGACTGTGGAATTACAACAATGACAGATGTGCATGGTTCAGAAACCGATTATGATGTACAACTTGCAATTCTTACCGATCTCCAATGCTTTCTTGGCATTGATTAGCTTTGCCAGATTGGCCATGAACTGCGCTTGCTCACAGGCTATCATCATGACATTGTAAGAGTGCTCCATCGTCCTCTGAAAGCAACAGGTGGAAAACCAGATTACGCAAAAAATTGCACCGTGAGACATGATTACATTTTATGACATTGACCACTTAATGATGCCAGAGCATAGCACTATTCTGGATATCACGACACCCTTACCAGCCTCAGGTCTTTCAGAACTGGGTGCTCCCTCAGGGAGTATCTGAGGACGTACTGCAACAGTGGGTTGTCTTTTCCCTTGCCGTGACTTTTTGAGATGCTCATTCTGGAAGATTTCTTTTTCCCTGAAGGTGAACATGAACAGTGAAATGATTACAAGGCCATGATGATATCATGGGATCTGCCATCCAGCTTATTCATCTTTCAAGAAATTGAGGTCTGGTCTAGGTAATGTAGTTTTTATTTAATTTAGATTAAACTTAAATGATCTCAGTGGGGAAATGCAGCTATTGCACCAAAGGCAACAGATCCAGGTAAAGAAACTAATACCAGAAATTGTAAAATCTTTTAACTTGACAGCTTGAGGCCAACCCAGTGAACAGGTCTAAACTAACGCATTCACGTGACATCTGTGTCCCCATGTTTCTGTTGTTCATGTGCACTGGGTGGTTTCCAATAATTCTAATAATAATCTAACATTCTAATATCTGGCAGTTCTACTAGTGCACACAAAAAGCAATCAAGCTAATCTTTTTATACATGTCATTTCAGGAACTCTGATAGCACTGGATATTCACATTTTTGAAGACTTTGAGGGTCAACGGAAGATGGAAGGGAAAGTGAGTGGAAGGGACTTTGTAATGACGGCACAGAAAGAAGGTTGTTGGTTTGAACCTCACTGCCGACCGGGCCTTTCTGTGTGGAGTTTATACTATTAGAGGAGAAAAATTGGACTGACATGACCATGCAAACTTCATGTGTAAAAAAACTACATGTAATTGTGTGGTTTTATCCATGTAATGATGCACAGGTGTATAATGCATTCTTATGTATAAAAAGAGAAGGTGCTCAGGGCTCAGATTTAGGTCACACCAGTGTTTCCATAAACCCTAATCTGTGACATGCATTCAAACAGTGGTGGAAGAAGTACCGGGAGCTTTAAGTTAAAGGACCAATAAACCAAGCTGCATTCAAAGTAAAAGTGCTGCATTTAAATTTGTATTTAAGTAAAACTATGCGCCAGCTCAGGAAGTTCGACCTGCCCCAGGAGCTGCTGATACAGTTCTACAGAGGAATCATCGAGTCTGTTCTCTGCTCATCCATCACTGTCTGGTTTGGCTCAGCAATGGAACAGGACAGGAACAGACCCCAGTGAACAGTCAGGACTGCAGAAAGAACCATCGGTGCCCGCCTGCCCTCCATGGAGGACCTGTACACCTCACGGGTCAAAAGGAGGGTGGAGAAGGTTTCTGCAGACCCCTCACATTCTAGACACAATCTGTCTGAACTCCTCCCCACTGGACAGCGTTACAGGTCACTGTGCACCAAGACAACCAGGCACAAGGAGAGTTTCCTCCACCGGGCTGTCGTTTTGATGAACAGTTAATCTATGATGGTCTTCATTCCTTATATTGTTTACTTGCCCATTGCTGCCTTACATAAGGACATGTACATACACATTGAGAGCCGCTTTACCAGTGAAATTCTTCATGTGTCCAACACACCTGGCCAATAAAGCTGATTGTGATTCTGTAAAATTTACTTAATGTTACAAATAAAAGTACTCATTCTGCAGAAAGCTGTCCCCTGTAACTGTTCTAGGCTGTTATAAGTATTACATTTATATTTGTGCATCAACATTTAAGCAGCCTACTCTTACAGTTTTTTGTCCAGTGGTTATCATTTCACTCCAGTGATGACAATAAATATTTTGAAGAAGATTCTCGTGCCTCTCTGGGATTTCTTTTTCACAGTGTGCAGATCTCACCTGTTACTTTCAATGACTTTTAGAGGGGAAATGTCTTTTTGGTAGAACTTCACAGATAAAACGAAGTTTAGCACCTGGCTGAGTTATTATACAAGATCACAAGACAAAATGGTTGGAAACCACTGGCTTACTCTTAAAAGCTATGTATTTATGAGCTTATCATTTTTTAAATGTTAAATTTAAGCTACTTAGTAAATTAGTGACAAAAGCAGTCAAATAAATGTGGTACTGTAAAAGTAGTATATTTAGCTTGGAATTACTAACTACTAAGCTTTAAAAAACATCCAACCTCCTTCCCCATTTGCTGACAGTGATTTCACTTGCCCCTATCAAGACCACACATCACCAGACCTACATTTAAACCCTACATCACAGATAACTTGGTTTTCCTCTTCTGTACACATCCACAGTCTGTTCTTCACACTGATTCAGATACATCGGCACTGACATGTTACCGGCGATGCTACTACACTAAGGTAACCTTAAATCAAATCAGTCGTGAACGCCTCCGCTCTTACCAAAGAAATGTCCGGCGAAAAAAACAACTCCTAGTGTTATGGCTCCAACCAGGGCTTCTTTGGAAATAATACGAAAAGACATGCCTTTAAGTACACTAGCACGCGACAGGTGAAGGGGTTCCGTGTTGGTCAAGCGCTGAACCGTAATACTGCTAATAGAGGCGAAGCTCCGGTGTAATTAAAGCGATATGACCGACATGTTTACATCTGTATGCTATGAGTTGAAGAGTCTGGCTACTGGCATTATATGACTGCTGTTTAGCAGCGATGCTATAAGCAAATGTGTAAAGAAAATCACATGCATAGGCGTTTTCAAAACATTTAGTATGTACATGGTTACCCCAGTGAGCTAGGTTGTTTTCCCAGTAAAAAAAAACACAAACTGCTGAGAACTGAACAGTGAGCTGAAACCCGCATGTGCTGCAAACCTGTAGATGAAAAACAACTTACCCAGAAATTCCTTTTAACAGGATAATCTGCTAGGTGTGACAGCTGTTGTTTAATATGGCTCGTTATGTAAAGTACCTATAGTGACAGTCATATGACTCGCTGCATCTGTTATGATAGGACTGTAAAACAAACGCCCACTGTAAGGAGTCACTGCTGCGTTCAAGTGCATGTCCCTTTTTTGGGAGATATTAGGAGGCGATGGAATTGAATAGTGGAATAATATGGTATGATACAGGACATACCTAAGAGCGGTGGATGCGAGCTGAATGTAGAGTTGTATGAGGAAAAATATGTCCAAGATCAAGAATGTAATGAGTGATGGAGCAAATAGAAATTGAATCAGTCTGACAGAACATTTTTATCCCTTAAGTGAAATTCTTAAATGCGTAGCATAGTGAGGAAGAAAGGGCAGGCCTCCTATTCAGTGAGTTATACTGTGGCTCACAGCTTACTTATACGACCAAAGTAGGTCCTACACATCGAAGCAAGAATCTGTGCAATCAGTTGATGCTTCAGACCACTAGATGGCGCCTAAACACAAACGGAATTGTCACTATTTTAATAAAATGATACATTACCAAACAAACGTCTTAATTACAACATGTATTCATGTCAGTTTAATTAATGACCAGAATTTGGCTATTTTTTTTAAATAGGCGTATAGTTATGTTTTTCCTGGATGAAATAAAAACTAATGCATAATAAAAAGATTAAGATGAAAACATGTAATATAGACATTCATACACAGAGGGGCAGTGTTGTCATGGCAATGAAATTCCTATACTGATGCTAGACATTTCTGATTTTGCTGTAAATAATTTGAGAACAATTTTTGGTATCTTAAGTTGATTTTTTTTTTAGATAAAAGTAAACATTAAACCATGATTTTGTGCCCATTTTGTTGTTGTTGTTTGGTTCAGTCATTCAGTGCATCCACGTGTGGACTGTGTGATTAAAAACAGTGTTTCTGCTTTGATCCCAGTGTTCTTGTGTCTGTGATTGATGCCACATATGGGCTGTTGCTTGATTATATGTGTGAAACTCAGACAGATCACATTATTAACTACAGAGATAAGTGCTCTAAATAACTGACTATAGACAAAGCTTTGTTCAATCAACCAAGGAGAGCACAGTGCACCTAAAATACACGTTGCATATTTTTTTCATTGTGCCATACTGTAGTGTTTTTATTGTGTCATTCTGTGCCATTATGCTGAAAGCAGGGTATATGTTAAAATTGTTCCAAATAAGCTTTTATTCTGTAGTCTACCACTGAGAGTTGTTAATAACCACAGCTTTCATTAATGTCTTATTCTCATAATTGCTATGTATTACATGTCGCTCATTATTTGTGGGGAAAAACTACTGCAAGTGCAGATTTTTACATTTTAAAGTTGAGAAAAAGTCTTCACGTCCATAAAACACAGTTTTCCCTCTTGTTTTTTTTTTAACCTTTATTTCAGGTTTGAGCTTAAAATCACACTTTGAGACACCTGAAATGACAAAGCACAGTGACTAGCAGACAAAAGCTCTTAATAAAACGCTTTAATCTCCAAATTTACAGCCACCCCTAAATAAAAGTGCTTAATTGTGTGATCTCTTAAATTAATACATGAAATTGTCCTTAATTCGCACAGTGATTGGTCATTTTACTCAAGTTACAAGTGAGATCTCAGCAGTTTTTAAACCTGTAATTTGTCTGCACGTTTTAATTTTATTTCATGTTAATTTCACCCTAATCCTAAAATAATACGTTTCAAGGCATTATAAAATTAAGGGTTTCTGTCCTCCAGTGCATGTAAAACAATAACATCAGTAGTTTCTCTTCTTTTTTTTTTTTACTTTCTTACCTTCAGTGTAGTTATTAATAGAATACGGAGAAGGAAGTGTCTAATGAACATCAACGATGGTGTACCTGTTCTGCCTAATATGTAACTTGCTATCTGACGCTGTCTTTGCTCACTGTTCCCAAGGATCCCTGGCTGCTGGCCTGACATGGCTGCCTTCTGACAAAGTCCAGACAGCAGGGGAGGACAGAGTATTTCTCCAGGGGGCTGGAACGCTTACAGCCGGGCTGCAGAAGAGTGGAGCTTGCCTCAGGGGTAAGTCTCTTGTGTGAGTAAACACCATAACAGTCCAGCAGAGAGACACGCTCCCCGGGTCGGGAAATTTTCTGATATGCCAGAACAATGTCTGGCACTGTTGTGATGATTAAATTTTATAGGGCGGTCTGACTCGAGTCTGCTGTCTATGAGAAGAAGAGTTTTATGATGTCCCCTGCCAATGCTGTGAAATGTGTAGGACTTCTTTGTGTGTATGTGATGAGGCAATACTCTGTCACAGGAAACCATGAGCTTTTCAGAGCAGTTTTTAAGAATCGAGTGGCCTACTATTATCCACATGACTTGCTGCTACACTTCATTACTTAGCAAACACACCCAGTAAATTTTAAATGAGAGCTGAACTCTGCAGATTTCTCAGCTCTCCCAAACAATGTAATGTCACGTAAGTCTGCCACTCTCAACTTTCAAATTTGACTTTGGCAGCAGTCTTTCTCTTTGACTGACGGATGAGCGAGAGATACTACTCCATCAAAAAGTGCTGCCTGACAGTTTGATTTGACAGCCCTCTTCAAGCCAAATATATTCCTTGTTCCTAGCACTACATCAACTTGACAAGAAGAACAGTGGTAAAAAAAGATGTAGATATCTATACTCTGTTATACATTTCACTACAAAATAATCAAAACAAATGTCCATATCTACAGCATTAGCCAACCAGTCTTCCTATCATACTTTTGTCCTCGCTCCACAACAACATGTCAGACAAGTTATTCAGAATGTCCAAAATAGCAAAGAATTAGCCTGAGAATCAGACTAACGCCATGTTCGTGGCTATTTTTATGTTACTGTTTTTCTGGGTCTGGCGCAGGAAGACCCTCGTTAATTCTGCCTGCAAAATTCTGATTGGTCTATTGCTCGTCCAGCCAGGGAAATCAGCCAGCAGTGAGCTAAGTGTACACCAGGCTTATTGAATTATTGAACAAATTAGTGATGTAGGTAGGTGCTCAGAGTAGAGCTGAACCAATTAGACAATGGATAATCTAGCAACAGAAAAATAATCAATATCCTATTTTTAAGCAAAAGTGGCAAAAGCATATTTGTCCCTTCTAAGTGTGATTTTATTTATTTATTTATTTAATTTTCTTAGCCCTCTGTGATAATGAAGTAAATTCTTTTGGGTTTTGGACTTTTGATCAAACAAAATCAGACATTTGAAGACTATGGAGTCTGGGAATGTGTATTGACATATTATATATCAAAGGAAGTAATCAGTGAAATAAGTGACAGCTTAAAGGACAGTCATTTTCTATACTAACATAATTTTCTACACTCTCCATACAGAGACTAAAACTGACAATGAATGTCTGTCAGTGTGTTAGTCCTGGATTATCTTATTCATCTGTGCCAGAGACCTCTGTTGTTGTTCAGGATTAAAAACAAATCACTGAAGCACACCCTTTTAGTCACTTAATCATCAGTGTGATTTGTATTTTATTGGCAGAGGGCCTACATGTTGTGGTCAACTCACTACATACTCTTGTACTTGTCCTGTTATCACTCAAATGTGTACACCCTTTGGGGTGGCTGTGGCTCACAAGGTAGGGCAGTCGTCTCCTAACCAGCAAGTTGGTGGTTTGACTCCCAGTCTCCCCGCATGCCTAAGTGTCCCTGAGCAAGACACTGAACCCCGAATTGCTCCCGGTGGCAGCCTGTCGTCATCAGTGTGTGAATGGGTGAATGGTGTATGATCTCCTGTAAAGCGCTTTGGTCAGTGCAACACACTGTGAGAAAAGCGCCCTCTTGAGACAATCCAGTCCATCCTTAGCACTGTGATTCTGCTCTTCCATTTAGCTAATAAAATGCATAGATCTAAATGGTCCATGGCAACCATTTACATAATTCATAATTAAATCACAACCTGATGACTTGGAATTTATTAATAGTGAAAATACACGTGCCTCTATTGTGGTGTATTAATTAATAACTGTAATTATCATTGACACATTGCTCACTCAGCTGAGATCTGGTTATGAGGCAGGAATAATGCAATGCAGCAACAAATTATAAGTGCGTTTAAGTGGGAAGGCCCCGGAGTGATGGCCACAATATACATTTGCCTTAAGAATGTAATTGGGAAATCAGTTTTATTGCCATTGTCACATGTTATTTTGGACAATGAAAAGATTAGAGCTGTTGATTTCAAACGTACAGCTGCAACAGTCCACAGAAACGTATGCCACACACACTCAGTCAGATATGTTATCCTGTAAACAAAGAAATGAAAACAGTCCTGCTAACAAAGCAGATGTCTTTCTTCATTAATTACTAAATGCTTTTAGTGCTGGAACACTGAGTTGAGTTACTAATAAAATGAATCCGCCACAATTCAGTTTATTTATTTTTCATGAAAAAAACCCCAGATTGAATTGTTGTTGATTTGAAGTGATTTGAAGAGGCCCACTTGGAAGAGTGTTTCATTATTTTCTGACATTTCAGTGGAATTTTATAACCAGTTAATAATTTGAAGGGCCGCACAATGACATCTAGTTGTATGTAGCCATGTAGTTTTGAATTCATAGTGCAACAGGACAGACAGGACAACTCTGAAAACAACTGACTAAAATACACAAATTATCATAAAAGATGCACTTTCAAGTGCCAGGGGGTTTATAGTTCGAATGTTGAATAGTGTAAACTTAAGAGAATCTTGAGCATCCACAGACTCAGACTTTAATAGTGTTCTTTGTACAGTATCTGCTTTTTTATAAATAAAACTATTACTACCAGGTTTATCCAGAGTAACTGTTTACAGAAAGAGTTGCTGCTGCTTCTCTCTGCTGTGAGTATCATAAACATTTTTATGACATTTTGGATTAATCAATCTCGTAATCCAAAATATAACTGACAGCTTTATAGATATAGGAAATAATAGTTGCAGCTAAAATTGGTTATATTGCAGCTTGCAAACAATGGTTAGTTAACTGTGTTTAATGAGCTTGGTGTGAGCTCATAATGACCTCCCACTGTTTTCAAAAACACATGGGTCAGGTTAATGAACTCGTGTCACCAAGCACCTTTTCCTTTCTCTTATGAACTCAATGTATTCTTAGTTTCAACAGTGAATTGAGAACCTAGCATCCACAAACAAAGGGCTCCTCTTCACTAATGGCCCCTGAGGCTTCAGCACTATCTATTGATCTGCTGTCGCCCAATTTCTCCATGACTTATGCTCTGCTTAATTCCCATTACTGTGCACACCGAAGCCTTATCAGGGAGAACAATAGGCTTGTTGTCACTGAGGGCAAAAATATGAGTTGGCCCGTGACAGTGTGAGCACAAACCCATGACTTCAGCTCTCCGAGCCCTCTCTGTGACCTCTGTGCTCACGTGGACCAGTTTGATGCCTAACATCAGAATACTAAACTCAGTCCTTACTGTTTGTAGATGAATCAGAAAATTGGATCTTGCTTGTTTTATAAAAAAGAGCCCCCCAACCAAAAGAGGCCTGGCTCCTTGGCTATAAAACTGCTGCTGTGATATGTCTCCAGCACTGATGGTTCTCCGTTCTTGCATTGCCCTCTCCAGCTCCTCCACCCGCTGGCTGCTATCTCTTTCTTTCAATTATATATTTCTTTGGTCTTTTAGACAAAGAGTAATAAAGCTATAAATCGTGTATCTGGCAAAAGGTATGGACATTCTGTCTCTGAACTGCTGTTGAAACTGCTATAAACCACCCACAAAGTCAAAGATAAGGATTTACAGTTATCCTTGTCCCTTAAATCACACTGATAAGAGAATTAAATGATGGCCATAGATTGTCATCCTCTAGCTATTGATTTCTTTCTTTTTTTTTAATAGAGGGGGCCAGTGACTGGTTTTATTGCGCATCCTATTTACTTTAAGCTTAAAAGTGGAAACTGAGCTATTTGGATTGTTTTATTGAACTACAGAACCTGCTCGCTGAGTGGATTTATCTGATAACTGAGCCATCCAAATTCCATTTACAGTTGAAATGAGATGTTGCTAGTGTAGTAGAACTCTGCAAAGGACAGTTTAATCTTTATGCCACTTGTTAGTTATTTTGCTCTTTTACACTAGAGGCATAAGGAGTGCTGAAGTTATCTAGTTTAAATAGAAATCATTGCTCAATTTTGGCCCCTCTCGACAAAATACATGACTTGATTTTCAGGAAGACATCCATCTATAATAGTAATTGGCATTAATATCAAATGCTGCAAATAATCTGCTTGTTAGAGCGGCCATTGTTTCACCAACCCTGGAGTATATGCCCCTCTTGGCAAATAATGGCCCAGTTTGAACAAAGATGTGTTTATCATAGCAGAAGTTAGTCACTAATTTCAGCATGAAAACACTGATGATGGTGTCTCCAAGTTGGTGGTGGTGGGGGTGGGGAGGGGGGCTGCAACTGTTCATATTTAATGATTCAGTTACTGTTTAGCTTCAAGTTCACGCCCCCCAGCTATGATAAATGTCAAGCACAACAATGTCCTGCTAACCAGATGTGCCACTGCCAACCAATCATCTTATTATTGACTGGGAAAGCATAAGGTGCTGTAATCTGACTCTGTGTAACCACGTGGGCTGGTTATTCATTTGGCTCGGAGCTGTCTGTTTTTAGTCCCGTTCACACAGCAGGCGTTTGGGCAATTTACTAATAATGTGTCAATACTTTCATTAATCATGTAAATATCAGGGTGGAGGAACAGCTATTAGTTTTAAAATGAGCTACAGTTCAGTAGCCTTTCAAAGGGTTTTCTGATCCCAAGTGGCTGGAGAGAGCAACGGTTCCCAGACTTTTTGGTCTGACACACCCCCACAGACCTGAGCTTAAGGATGCCTTTGACAAACTTGAATCCATTTGAGTGGATTTTAAACTGCAGGTTATTCAGCAATATTAATTATATAAATTTGGATATTGTTAAGTTTTTCATATTGTTTAAGCTCACTCCCTGCTTTTTTCCTTGGTTTGATAAAGTTTGCATTTGTACTTTTAAAATATTTATTTTGACTTACTCTCTTGCTTATTCTAGTCTTCACACGCATGAGGTGTTCAGGTGTTGGAACTGGTTTAGGGTGGGAGCTGTTTTCTGCAATGCACCCGTCATCACTGATAAGCAGAAATGACTATAAATGTACTAAGGATACGTTTGTTGTATAAAAATAATATCGACCAATTCTGGGGCTGAGATGTCCTGCTCTGTTATGGGAGGTATGTGCGATAGTTCAGAGCTGCAGGGTGGGACAGCTTTACATTGACATGCTGCTACCATATATCAATCCCTAGATAAGGTGAAAAGTAAAACCAGCTGGGTTTTATTTTGGTGGAGGGCCATTCCATTTTGTACACAGACCTCTCTGTATGTCACGCTGAGTAAAGTGCACACTGAAGAGGGTTTAAACAGGTGGCGTGATAATAACAGCACTGACACTAATCCTCCTCCTTTCATTAAAATATACTTCATGTAAGAAACAGTTACCATGTAAAGAAATGTATAAACTAAACTATAGTCAGATATTTTTAACTGAAAGTAAATTTTATGTGCAGGTTCCACTGCGCTCAGAGAGAATTGGTGTGTTATCTCGATAATATTATCCAATAAATGTAAAGGTAGCATTGCACTCACTTTATTCTGTGAGAAAACAAAATGTTTTCGGCTGTCTGGCCTTCATCAGCATCACAATCTCACAGTACAGCTGTTTCTTTAAACATTACATGCAGGTGAATCCTCTTGAGTTAATTATTCTGTGCCTGATTAAGTAGCCATGACGGTTTCTGCTGTTTGTATTTGGCGCTATAGTAAAATGGTACACTGACCTCGTTATCACGTTATTTCAAGGCACCAGTAAAAGCAAGGGGAAACAGTGGCTCTTTGTTTTTAAAGACAGAACCATAGTTGCATGAAATAGTCAATTTTTTAAATGTAATGACTATTCAAAAATTATTATTATTAATATCTATCCACGTTTTCCTCACATGCATCTTTTCCTTGCGTCTTTGTCTTGCCCACGTAAGATGCCAGGAGAGAGGAGACGAGGTTTTAAGAGACGAAATGTTCTTTCCTCCGATCACAAACAGATTTCTGACAAAGGGGCAGGTCAGTCCATAAAGACTTTTGTAAAGGATGATCTCGGGTATCTTTGCTCATGGCTCCTTCAGACAGCCTCCTTGCTCCTCAGAGCAGATATAGTCTGAGTTTTGGGATGGAGTGAGAAGGGAGGAACAAATATATAAGGGAACTGGGATGTATCCAATGTGTGAATTAAAATATATAAGTAAATCAACATTCCAGATGTTTTTTTGAGGATGGAAATGCTCTCAAATATGTTTGTTAACGCATTTTGGCGAGCACAACTTTTTGTATTCAAAAACTCCACAGGGTATCTTTAATTTTATTACCAGCACAATGTAGCTGAATAAATCAGTCTGCACTGTCAAAGCAAATTGTTCAACTTGAGGTTCATATTTCAGAGGTTTCAACATTTAAGCTCATGGGTTTATTCTAAAATAATAAAATATTCTGAAAGCTAAGACGCTGTATTTCCAAATGTCAGCTTTTTTCCCCAGTTATGAAAAATGGACTTGTGTCTTATTTATAATACTGAAGTTTGCCAGAGTTAAGTTGGTTTTGGAGGTGGTTTGTTGAACCCAAGTGCTACAGAATGAGGCAGCTGGAACATTTCAACTGACCTGAAGACATAAAAAACTTAAAAGAATTTCACCAGCACTAAAATAATTAGTTGATTTATCACCAAGTGCACTGACATAATCAATGGAATTTTGGTAATCGTCTAATAGTCAAGTTGTCATGTTAACACCAAACATTTTCCTCCCTTATAGTTACTGTCTATCATGATAGCTACTATTAGTCACTATATATCTTTGGTGCAATGTTAAGAACAATTATTATACATTATTATACAAAAATGATAAATAATTGGACAGTAACTGTTGCAGCCTTGTTCGGTTTTACCCAGTTATGATGATATGCTGCCTAAATCAATGATCCTGCAAAGGGTTGACTGATTTATAATCATGTTAAAGGATTCCTGGAGATCTTTTTAAAAAGTTTTAAACACTCTGCTGTTTTGGGGCGACCACATCTCACCATCTTCTCTCAAACTGCCCTTTGAGATGACCATGACCACTCGTGGTGCTGTGCCTCATTTGTGAGCTGTGGGAACAAAAGACACAGAGCAAAGAAGTCTAAAATCCACATAAATACGGCCGAGCAGGAATTTATGCTCAAATGTAAAACTCCCAAACAAACGAGATGGGAAAACTCTCCGAGGCGTCTTCTAGACTTTGCTGCTGTCATCCATCAAGAATATTGCCATGCGAGACCTTACAGGACTTGGACAAACTGCTTCTTTAAGCATTTCTCTGGGAGGCATAAAAGTGTATTTATGGTCACCATGGGCAGGTATAAAGGAAGATTGGCAAACATGAAAATCAAGTTCTCTCCCGGGTGCCATCTAGCTGTGCTCGACTGTGTTAAATCATAGATGGAAAGAACAACAGTCTGGTGACACAACAGTCCAGTCTGACAAAGCACTGCCTTGGGCCTGCATTTTACATTCTCTCTTAAGCCCATTATTGGAGTCAGTGTTTTGTCTCCATACCTGTTTTCAGCTCTGTAATGAACTTCATCTGTCTTATTCTTGCACATCAATACCATGTTCCAGTTTAATATAACCTGCAGTTTAGCGTGGATTACCCAGTGTCAAGATTTAAGGCTGCAAGAGATCCCATTTCTGCTCTTAGCTGATGTGGGATTGATTTCTTTAACGAATGTATGAATCACCGAGGTCATTACCAACTGGGCTCTTTCATTAAATGGAGCCATATCCCCTACTTCAACACAGCTTTCTGAGAGCCCTCCACCAAGAATATACTATACCTACGTGGACTAAAACGACTTTGAAAACAACATCATGTAAAGTATAGCTTCATTTATCCCACAGATTCAGAGCATTGATCCTCTGTGGAGAAAATAGGTGGCAACACACTTCTTGGAGCCTTTTAATAATTCAGATACTGTATATGTGGAGGGGTTGTGCATATAGTGAATCAGGTTGATAAATAGAGAAGCCAAATCTTGTAGTTATTTGAATAAGCAATATCAAGAGCAGTAGAAACCCATAAATACAGCGACACACCGGTATAATCATATACATGCCAGCGTCCCTTAATGCTTTCCAAAACCCTTTTAATTGGGAAGCTTACAATGGATCAGTGTAAATCATTCACAGGGACTAGAATATTCCTCACACGCTCACAGGCAATATTGACTTTTCAAATAAAAAGACATTCATGTGGATAACGGCCATTTTGAATTCTCATTAGTCACCAGTAATCTAGAAACATGGGCAATGTATTGAGAGTGGTGTTCACAGCTAGTCATTAAAGGAGAAATAAAAGACAAAATAAATCCAATCTTGGAACGCCTGCAATTAATCATGTTGGCCACCGCTGGCTGGCTGCTTAGCAGTTTTATTGAGTCATTTATGCTGGTTTTCCTCATAATCCATTTATTCTGAATAATGCCTCCCTTAATGTTCGGAGAGCTGTGTTCAGGTGATACCAGTACTATATATTTTTTATCCCCTTCCCCCTAGACAAGCATATATTACAGCAATTATATGTAATGGCTGACAGAAGAAAAGCCACAATTGCACATTATTCAGGGAAGCTTTTAATGAAAGTGTTAATTAAGTATATTTTCTGTTATTCCTTAAAGGGGTCACAAACCAAGATAGTATCATGAATAAATTACTGTCGAGCATCTAACTAGTGGATTTATATGAGCACATTTAATATAGTTTTGCACATCAGACTAATACTAAACAAGAGGTGCAACATGCACAGAAAGGTTCACTGGTGTTGTAATAGCACCCAGGGCTGAGCATAGTGTGATAGGAGACAGTAGAGCAATAAGTAATGATTAATCTTTTCCAGTAAACAACACAAAGGAAGATCACGTGTAGTTGCTATGGAGCCTTGTCCCTCTGACCACACTTCTGAAGTGTCTCAGACAGCTGTGCATCTGCACCTCTGGGAGCTGACAAGATCGCCCATCCCTGCATCTCCACCTTCGCCAGCAGTGACAAGCGTTTGTTTAGTGCCCGGATATACAGGGTTACACATCAAGGCAGTATTGATAGATTTTTAATGGCACCTCTGTCTGCACCATCCTCACACCTGACTGCAAATGATAACTGTGAATCACTGATTAAGTATGTGATTTCACCATAGTACATACAAAATTAGAATACATCCGCGCAGGACAGCGTCTTGTCTCTTAGTATTTTCTCACTGAGAAATGACTGTTGAATTACCATCTAGTAGAGCAGGGGCAGCCAATCCTGGTCCTCAAGGACCACCCCAGCTTGTTTTCTGACTATCCCTGCCCTACCCACTGCTGATTACCTGGATCAGGTGTGTTCAGTCAATGGACAATACCATCTTAGATGACTATAGTATATTTACATATATGAGAGAGTGTGAATATTAGGAACACCTCAGAATATAATGCAGTCCAGTATAATGCCACCTTGTTTTTGAGATATCTTGCTAAGTAATAAAGAAAATCAAGGCCCAAAACTTAGAATTCCACAGCAGGGATAAAAAAATAAGAATTTTGTGGATTACCCCTTTAGGCATCTAGTTTTAGAAAAAATGATCAGCTGCTACTTTTCAAGCCAGTAATGATTGGTCTGTTTCCATTCAACATTAGCAGATATGTGGTTGTATATTTAGTAACGAGGATTTGAATGTTCTCAGCAGTATCTCTGGAGACTCTCTCACAAGGTCTTGACTGAAGGCCTGAGGCCTATCAAGTATCGCACACAGCACAAGTCCTAGCACCTGACGACATGGTTCTGCAGGGAGTTTCTGCTGTCACAGTAAATCAGAAAGACGGGATACAGTATAATCATCTCTGTGTCTCCTTGCCCTCAGCCTCTGCAGAACGCTTCAGCAAAATCTACACTGTAGGTAGTGGTTGACACCACGTGCATACAGTGCACTGCCATACCCATAGTGCTTGATGGTTGACTTGAGAGCAATAATCCATGGAAGGTAGCATACAAAGAGTTGTTGATGGTGTGTGTTGCAAGTTGTCTACTGTATACAATGATGTACTGCGCTGCCAGTAGCTTTCTTTTTTCTTAAGCATCCCTTGCTTTGATAGCAGATGGAATAAATGGGGTGTTTGTGAGGGAAAATAAGCCTAGAAGGTCTGTTTTCTATCTCATCATGTAGCTCATACCTTAGAACTGAGGTGCTAAAGACATTCGACATTGTTTGAAAGCGAAGCGTTCCAGTTTGTAACCATATGAAGTCTATAGTTCAAAACCAAAGTAAATTGAGATGCCTGAACTATCAGAGCGGGGGCCGTGCTGTGCTCATATCTGAGCTTCCTTCCCTTCATAAAGTGAATCATAATGTCTAATTCGCACAAATTACTCAAACATTATGTTGCTCTGTCATTCCTAACACTGTTTAATCTGTGTCTGGAGTATTCGCTGTCACTTCATGTTGCAAATACTCCTTTCACTCTGGCAGTTCATTGTCTTTTGATGGGCCATAAAAGGCTCGGTTTGATGGATGATAACTCGGGGCGTCTCTCTTTGTTGTGTGTATGTGACGACTGAGTGCATGTGAGATGTGAGGAGAAGACAGAGTGTGAATGGGAGATGTCATCAATGTCTTACACTGACACCGAGGCCCTAAGCATGGGCTTTGATCTCGGTGAATGATTGCAAAGCAAACACAAATAAGAGATTCCAGTGTGTTACAGTTTCCAGCGAGAAAGTTGAAGTGTTTTTTGAGCATTTTCTAGAAGGGTTCTCCTTTATTGGCAATGCATTTCTAGAGAAAGAACTGCTGATCAGGCCAATGTAATGATTTAGAGGCTGACAAATTGGAAAAGGTTTTCCAAGAAGGTAGAGCTTCTATCTGTATGTAAAACCTGATTTATCAAGAGAGAAGACAGCTATATATAAATCACCCTTTATTAAAAACAAAAACTCGGTTTGCTCTGTAAACTGCTTTCCACTATATTGGAGCCATTTGTTGCTGCAGTGCAACTCTCTTTGTCAGCATGAGGTTCTTTGTGGTGTTTCTTTGATGTGTACTTATCCAGCTGGGTATAATGTGCTTCATAGCCTGTACACTATAGATTACATAAGGAACACGTTAAAGATCTAATCATGCAAAAAGTTCACCAGCTGAAAACCTCTGCCTATTAGGAATTAAAGGCGTTAACTATATTTGAAAATGGAGTCATTAGGAAAATCCCCAGGAGGCACCAGGAGCAGCTGACCACACTGATAAACATATGAACTGTTATGCCAAGTATGCTGATGATCAACTACCTTATATTATTTTACTTTGAATTATGGCTGGGTAGCTTGTGAATTTCCCACCAGGTGTCAGATCTGGAGTAAAACGTACAATATTTGCCTGTAAAATATAGTGAAGTCATAGTATTAAGCAGCAGAGAATGAAAATACTCAAGTGAAGTACAGATATCGCAAAATTGTACAGCACCTGAGTAAACGTACTTGGATCCTTTTCTCCACTGCTTTTCACTTGGCTCTAGTTATATCTAGGAGACGCCTTGACGATTCCTGGCCCTGATCCCAAACAGACTCATGGTAGACTGACCGTTTAAATAATGTTAGAATGTGTCCTCATTGTGGTGAAGAAGGGCATTGTAGTTTATTTTGAGTCCGTCCCACACACAGTCCTGCTGCTGTAAAAGCTCACTACTGCACCAAATCTTCAGCTACTAAGTGCAGTGTTTACTCTGGTTTTGACTAGTGTTTGCTAAAAACTACACTGCCCTGCTGCTTTAGGACATAATTTAACTTAATTAACAAAATGTAGGTTTATTTAGAAAGACTTTGGTCTTCATGGGGAACCACTGGAGTATCAGGTTGACTGAGGGTGAGAGACGGGCTTACACTTTGTTAGTTTTGGTCTTTTGGTGGGATTTATAGAATATAATAAAAATATTGAATGTTGCCAGCTTTGTCCTTTTAGGTTTTCTTAAATGATCTCTTAACTCATCAGATACACTTAGAACACACAACCGAATTGAATAAACATTGAAATGGACTTTAGCCCATATAGGAATTTTAAAAAATGATCTCCTAACATTGTGAGTTGAGTACCTTTAAACATTTTCACCTATTCATTAGTTCCTCTCGACTACTACCCTTACTTGAATAATCTGACACATGTATCCTATTATTGTCTGTCACTACTATGATTATTTTTGATGTAGATCTGGATCCTATTGCTATTAAAAAGTTTTTTGTACCATTTGTGGAGGTGCTTTCCAAGTGCTGTCTAGTTCACTAGTGGAGTTCAGAAATCATGAATGTAGCTAGGAATGACTGTAGCGCTTGCACTTGGGCTCACCTGTGTGGGTGGAACACAGACTGAAACCACATTTCAGGTCTCCTGTCAGCTGAAAATGAGTAATGCTCTGCAGATCATAGCCTCAGGATAAAGCTATGTCTGAAGCACTATTTAAAGGATATCAAAAACCCAGGATACTTCAAATTGACCCCTGTCATTTCCTTCAACAATGTATATGCTTTTTTGGGACTTTTTCTTCCATACGAGCTCAGCTTTATATTATACACAGAAATCCGCAGCCATCTGGTTCTCATTTCCTGCGAGCTTCGTAGGAGAGTTTAAAAAAAGGAGCCTCGTTTGAACCGGGGGCTAATGTAGTCAGGATGGAATCTGTCACTCTGTCTATTGCATGTTGATGACTAAGGCCAGTTTCAGCTGTAAGCAGTTCATGATTTATGGACAGCCAGTGAACTCTTGTAAGCAAAGCCAACAGCAGAGCAACTGGGCCCTTTTTTGGCCGCCGCTCTCCTGCATTTTCTTTCCATTCATGCCAAAGTATTTCGCACGGCAATTAGCTCCATCCTCATTTGGGTCTGAAGTCCCACAGGGTTAGCGAAGTCATTTATCATCCTCTGGGCTTGGAGCTCTACAGCTCCGTCTCAGGTAGTTTTTGTAAACAATCATTGTGCTGGCTTTTCACTAAATGAGAAGGAGATACAGTAGTTCTGAAGTCCTGCCATCCATCCATCTGTCAGATGCTTTGCTTTTTCTCTACAGGTGTGAAGGCAAAAGGGAAATGTCATTTCACATGGCTCATTTGTCATATGGTAACTACACAGTTAGAGTGAACAGAGTGTTGACAGTATGGCCTCTTGCTTTTTTTGGAGGGTCAGCTGCTCTGGATTTGGAGGGTGGACTGCAGGCAAGACTAAAGAATATTCTGTACATGGTTAATGAGGAGTGCACCCAAAACAGAAAGCACTGGAGTCATTTATTTAACATTAATGATCTTTAGTCTTTTAGTGAGCAGAATTTATAGAGTTTTTAATAGCAGACTTGACATTTAGCACGTGTTTACACAGATACAGATGGAAGATATGTAACCTCGTTATGCACACACTAAAGGACTATTCATGTGTTATGCTGATCTATGCCTTGAGTTACATTGAAATGTAAGTGTTGGCTCTGCTACAAGTATTTACTGTATATGGTTTCCAGATGTCTGTGGGGTGTCATGAAAACACATATTTGCGCAGGCAGCGCCATAAACATATGCTGGATACATTTTTGTGTTCTGAGCTGAAACATCTTTGGAGGCAGCTAGGAAAATAATTGAACCACAGTATGTGCATTTTTCTATTTTCACATCTATCCCCGGAGAGTCGTTACTTTACAAAGTGCCTGCCAACTGATTCGGAATCCATCATTTGTTGCAACGATGTATTGCAGTCCCTGTCGCTACTTTGTTTTTATCAATCAGAATTAAGGTATTAGATTAAGCTCTTTGGTTTTCTCCTCCTTAAGTGGAGCCCCACTGCAGTGCAGGCCCAGGGGTTATGGGGAGTATCAGAGGGAACTAATTGTCAAGGTTATGTCTCAGCAGATGATTGATGTGGGGCCAGGCTGTTTTTGTCAGCCTGTAAGGGGGCTGGAATGTTTAATGTTCTCATTATTGGTTGCTCTGTTGTGTATATTTCTCTGTCAGCACCGCTGAGCCATCTAAACTGCCAGAGCACTTCAAAGACCTGCAGGTCATCCGTCTTCCTCCTGACGCCCTGAATGTTCAGTCTCAGCTGAGTGCTGGTGATTTGTTATGACTTCAGAGCCAGCTGACAGACAGGTCTCCTATAAAAAAACATGCACTCATTTCCCTTTTGTCGTGCAGTGAAAGCATCGCTGCTCCTGTAATGTGGCGGGACGGGGGTGCACAACTGTCACAGGAGGCTGGCACCTGACAGTTGTGTCATCTCACTAATTTGCAGACAGGATGCCTTGAAGTATTATTTTGTCTTTTTTTTTTTTGCCTCAGTGCAGATTTCGGTTCTGGTGTCACCGACTCTCACAGGTCACCATCTGTTGTGAAGTGCCACAGGGAACAAAGCAGAAAAGGGATCACTACATTAAGACACATTTTCATATTCATCATTAGTCCAGGGATCGGTATACACCACGTGATGGCGCTGAGCAGAGAGCATCACGGGAAGAATGCTGATGGCTGCAAAGCCAGTCATGCGATGAAAAGTGAGAGGTGAGATGCTGAAGACGAGGAGGGAAAACAAAATAACTCTCAATTCTTTTCCCAGGCCCTTCACAAGATTGATTGTTTTCTGTTGATCTAATTTTGGATCATACAGAAAAAGTCCATTTGTCTTAAAGAAAAATGATGTGCCACATGGTGCAGATGGAAATTTTTTTTAAACAGAAAAAGATTAAAGAGAAACCCTGCTCCTCTGCCCTAATCACAAGCTGTAGATTACTCTGCCGATTTAACCAGATGGCAGGCTCGATTCTGCAGTCCTTCCTGTATATTAATGAAGAGCAGTCTGTTATATTTGACTTTGGTAAGTGAAATGTCCATCACCTGTAATGGTCTGCCAGCTGGCATTATGCATTTTGCACCACTTTGGGTCCACATGGCATTTTTCATTTGAAACATTATTGAGGGAAGATTTTTGCTTCTCTCTATTTTTCCATCATTGTCACTATTCTAGAAACTATCTTTTTCACTAGGAAGAAAATTCTCCAAGTTGTGTTCACAGCCAATTTCCCCTCATAGGTCAAGGCAATAATTCTGGTACTAAAACTGTCGCACTGGGCAAAGCACATGAGTTCGATAGTAACTTGATTAAGTTAGCCTGTCGACATGACTGCAAACATGGCAATACAGTATGTTAACAAACCTAATAAAGGGAGAGATAAAGTGGAGAGGATGGCTACACGATTTCTGGCCAGTCGTGTGACTAGTACAACGAGCCGCTGACCTTAAGGAACAGCTTGTGGTGCTTTGGTTTTAATGCTGGTGTGCAACATAATGTTTTCTTTGTCTGCGTCCTCTGCTGGCTCCACTAAAGTGCTGTATTTTATTTCCTTATGACTGTATCAGATCCCCCTTCACATTGGCTTCCTGCTCAGTTTGCTCAAGAAACTGATTGTCTTTGTCTCAGAACGTCAGGCTGAAGGGACTGCGGAAAACTTAAAGAGGCAATGAACACATGTTTGCCAGCCCGAGTATCCTGAAAGTCCCTCCATGAATATGCCAAGCCTAATTTTAAACCAACAGCGGGGGAAAACTTTGGCTGCGTTTCCCAACCAGAAAGCACGAACAGCATAGAAGCACAATGCCAGTGTGTCATACATTTAAACGCAGTTAAATTAGAGGCTGTTTACTGTTCTCAGAGGCCATTCATCTTGCTCAACGTTAGTCTGCTCCTTGCACATTTGTCAGTAAGAGCTTCCACATGCCAAGACGAGGAGGGAAAAAGTTAAGGTTATCAGAGGCGGGTTTTCTTAGTGTGCCTTTTCAGTCAGCCTGTAGTTAATTAGCCACCTCCGCACAATAAGGCCATAAGTCATTAATCACCCAGACTCTAGCAGGAGTCTGCTCACTGTGAGCAAGACATTTGGAGACGAAACGTTTGCTGCCTATGACAGACTTCAAAATGGCCCCTGTCAGTGGTGTGTAAATTATAGGGCATGTTGAGCACTGAAAGACAAGGGCCCACTGTTTAACTCACTGTTGTTCTTTCCTTTGCTTTGTGTGTTGACAGGCTTTCTTCAAGGGAAAATTCTCCTTTTCGCAGTTTCCCCATCCGCTGGCTTATAACTCAAAAAGACACTTTATTGTGAGTATACTGAATGCACACAAGTTATCCACATTAAGATAATCTCAGTGTACCAAGCTCACTTCCTGAATTTTATGATGCCTCACTAGACTTAATAGAAAAAGACAAGATCCCAAGGTCAGCCGCTCAGAAAACCCAGCTTAAGCTTTGCATTCTTACTATTTACTTTGCTTGTCAAAGGGAGGAAATGATGGAGTGATGATAAATATGGGGCTTGTCTGGAGGAGCACAAGCTTTTCTCCTGCAAAAATAAACCACACTGTTTCACAGGATGATGGAAGACACACTTCTCAACTGATTGAACATGCAAAAGGTCATTGATTTTCTTTTGCATCTGTAAACAAAGCTCCTTCTGCCTTTCCAGAGTACATAAGCACTGAGGAAGGTTTATTCAAAGCAGGAGAAGTTCATGTACCAACAGGGAAATCCCTTGATTGGATTGTTAACATTGCTGACAAAAGGGTGTTAAATTCATTATATAGCTACAACATGCATAACAAGTGTTTGAAAGCTGGTTCACGTGTCTATTTGATGCATGAACCTATTTGTGAAAAGTGTCTGCGCAGATTCTCAGTCATCCAGGTCATAGTAAGCTGAAAAAAAGAAAAATCAACTGGACTAAGTTTTTAGGTCGAAGACATTTCACCTCTCATCCAAGAGGCTTCATCAGGTCTGATTTGTGAAAAGTGTGTTCTCATACATGACCTGTTTAGCATTTTTGAAGAAATATCAGCTCAGCATAGTGGTGATGTCCACGGCCTTCAACCATAACAAACACACATGGACACATGGCACGCAGCTGTGCAAAAGGGACCATTTTAACAATAACATGTGTCTGCAATGGGCCTTTGCTGTTTGGACCTGTTACCCCTCAGGTGAAAGGCCACAAATCTTCTTCATGCTGCAGGTTAAAGTAGAACAGGTGGGTCCATCTGTGTGACTCAGCATGGGGTCACAAAGTCATCCAGCGTCTCATGTACTGGTGGTATTTCACATCAAACTTGTGAGAAAGATGTGAAGAGGAGAAGACTGACAGACTATACCATACTAGGATTGTTGTGTAGATGGGTGACGAATGAAAGGAAAACTTCCAGGATGACAGTGCCCCCATCCACATGGCTCAAACGGGCCACTGAATTGGTTGAAGAGTATTAAAATGGTGTGAATCATATGCTATGGCCTTCAGTCACCAGACCTCAACACAGCTGAACACCTATGGGAGATTTTGGAGCAATGTGTTAGATGGTGTCTCCACCACCACCATCAAAACACCAAATGAGGGCATACATATCCTTTGGAAGAATGGTGTTCATCCCTCCATTAGAAAAACGTGTAAAGTCAATGCCAAGGAGCACTGAAGCTGCTCTGGTGGCACATGGTGGCCTGACACCTTACTAAGACATTTCATGTTGGTTTTCCCTTCATTTATCACCCTACTGTTTATGAAGCCAGTAAATCCAGTAGAGAGACATTACCTCCACTCACATGATGCATCATCTGTCCCCACTGACCTCTGGTCTAGAGGTCTTTAAATGTTTTATAAATTCTAAATTCCAAAGACTTTAAACTGATGTTCCCAGTCTTGTGCATTACCAAATGGTAATATAACTGTATACTAAACTAATTTAAACCCACTTCAATAGTAACCTAAAAATTCAGAAATGATTCTTGTGGTGGAACTGAGCAACTTCTTCATTTTTACAAACAGAACAATACATTATTGTTTAATGTATTGTGGATTAGCATTGAATTTCATTTACCAAAACATCATCCCTACAGTTTGTTTTCACTTATAAGCCTTGCTGTCCAAGTTCATGACATACTGTATTTATTTAATAATAGCAACACGTTAGAGACACTGTAACACTTTAGTTTACCCACCTCCCTTTCAGTAATTATAAGCAGTATGAGAACTAGTAACAAATGGTTTATAGTACAATATTTGTCAAGAATTATAACTTCTCCTATAAAGACCTTTTTTAACAGTGTTTTACTACATTGTCATTCATCTATGTTTATATGGCAGCCTCCACATAAGGAGTGTCCATGAGGAGTTATTGTTACAGACAAATACATTCATAAACATGTGTGTCTCAATATAGTACATTATAAACATGTATTAAATTTCAATACAACTAAACTAAGTGCTGACTCATATCACTTGTGATTTGTTATTAGATTTTTAAAAAGAGTTGTTGATTTAAGTGAGACTCCCTGTGTAAGCTAAACAAACTTAATATTATAAAATCCATCACTAGAAAATATACTTTAAATAGATAAAACAGGAGTATCACACAACAAGCAGCACCGTGCAATCCAAGACATGCTAGTTAAATATTAATTTCCACATGTAACTAGCACAGATGCTCTAGTGCTTCCCGAGATTCAAAAGAATGCACCAGCTGATACTATGAAATTAAACCTTCTGAATAATGACTGGTTTATCTACTCGTACATTAGAGAATATGTGATGTTATATACTACAGTGTCACACATCAGTTAAATGGTTAGAAATGATGCTCATAGAGCTTAATCCCAGTTGTTCATAATCGCATTGATGTGCTGTCTGTACATGAAAACCATGCATTACATATGATCCTTCATGGCTGACTGGCTGCAGTGTGGATAAGGGGCTTTATTATCATCTATCACTGAGCTATGTTTAGGACTGCTCTACATGGATGGGTGGATCTGATGAATATGCCATCTGACGGTTAATGATGGTGATTTTATTGCTGGAGAACGGCCTGATTTACTGAGGATGGATAATGACACCATTGGCTTGATTTAGTTGATTTGTTTTAAGGGGCTGATTAAATAGTTAGGCCTTGCTTTATTTCATGCTCTCTGCTTCACGGCTTCATTACAGCGATCGCAGAAGCTGTGGAAACATCTCGCATCTGGTGTCATCGTAAATCTTTGTTTAGCCAGCTCTCCAGTAATAGCAGCGGCTCGTTTGTCTTCGTTAATGAAATAATAACCCATGACCTGATGATTGAGAAGATTCAGCATGTTTTGATGAGCCCAAGAGAGAGTGCATCTGAGTACACACACTGCACATGGTGTAGCTCCAGCAGCAAGACATTAAGTGGTTTTAGCTTCTTGTCCCCACAAGTCAATAAAATAAAAGCATACATGTTTACAGAACCTCACTCATCTAGGATATGACCTTGTATTAAATATAGAAACATGCAGTGCTTCTGCATTTATGTAATTAGTTCTCCATCTGTAGGCCCCTTGCAAAACTCAGGCAGCACTAAAACATAAAAAGACAAAAACCAAAGTTACAAAAGGCAACAAATTGGATTTTGCCATGATTATTCTTGGTAAATTTAAATTAATGCCTTTGTCTTTACTATAGCCTCAGAAACAAAATATGGATCAATTAAACATATGTTTCTGATTTAAGAAAAAAAAGCTTTCACATGTCTATATGATCCTATTGCACATAACACACACACACACACACACAAATCTGAGTAGAAACAAATAAACTCAAGAAATTCCTCTTATTACAACTTTTTTTAAACTCCATTTGACCTAACTCAGTTTATGCATAAGGGTAAATGTGTATTTTTAAGTGTCATCCCTAAAAATGAAAATAAGCCTCTTGAAACAGTTTCACAGCTGTGTGACACTGCAACCAGGTAAAAAGGAAAAGCCGGCTTCACCCCCCCACAACATAAATCAAGGACAGTTTTGAAGAAGCTGCTCAGATTGATTTTCCACATCCATCATTCTGTCAAATCACTCAAGCCGCCCTCTAAAATGTCTGAAGATAAAAACAAAACAAAAACGTTTACATGACTAACATCTGATTTAGCATTAGGAATACAATCCACGTTATTGCTTAATAAAAATGTTCTGGAGAAACAGCTCTTTCATGCACAACAGGTAAAATAACCCTGTGTAAAATAATGCACATTGAGTCTTTTCAAAGTTATATTATAATCATTTTTTATTTCAGCCACGCTTGAAGCTATCGCAAATAAATACACTTTTCCCCACTTGGCTTCAGTCCCTGCATGAAGTACAATATAAAATTCACTGGGCCTAAATCTCCTTTATAAACGTATAATTCTTTGTCTCTACTGATATCCTAAGGCCGAGGCTGTTGTCAGTCTTTGTCCATACAAGGCATACGGGGAGTAATATGGCCCGGTGGCCGCGGGCACCGGGACAGGGGCCCCTGGAGTGGGAAGGGGGCTCTTTGAATAAGGGTGATAACGGCTGCCTAGTCCGAGGGGGTGATGGGGGCCCCTGAGAGCCAGCGTACTGGGGCTGCCTGGGCTGCCACTAGGAGGCATGTGCATATGACAAGCCATAGCGGCAGCGGCAGCGGCGTTAGCGAGAGATGACCCCGGGTACCCAGATAACAGCTTCTCCGTACCTGCAAAGGCCGTATGAGTCCGCAAGTGGCTGAGGAGCTCCTCGGAGGAGGAAAAGCGCTTGTCGCAAGGTCCGTTAGCAGACACCCAGTTACACGCGTGCGGCAGAGGGTCATTGGGCAGCACAAACCCATAAGGATATAAGGGATGTCCGCTGAAAGACGGGGCCGAGGAGTGCACGCTGTGTAGCGGGTGCGTCGGGTACATTAGCGGATATCCAGATTTGAGCGCGGTGGCGGCCGCAGCAGCAGCCGCAGAGTCATGTGCGCAGTTGGCGCTGGATGCACCAGACAAATGGCTTGTGCAGTGATAGCTCAGGCAGTAGGGGTCTCGGCACAGACTAGCAGACATTAGTGAAGGCGGGGATGCTCCAGCTATGGGACTCGTTCCCGCTTTACTGCATCCCAGTGAGCTGGCAGCAGCGAACTGTGCGCTTAAAAGCTGGCTGCTGGATTTTGTGGGGTCAAGGGTCATTCCAGGAGGGAGGAACGGCTGGGGGTAACCTGCATAGGCACCTGCTAAACTTCCAGGATAGGAAATACCAGCAGGTGGTAAGGGGAAAACTGTATGGCCGGGCTTATACGGGGAAACGGGGGCCACCAGTCCCGAGCCGAGGATGGAGGAGGATGAGGACGTTACAGACGCTGAGTCTGATGTAACAGTCTTGGATCCAGATGTGCTCTCCTGATGCTGGCTGCCATCAGAGGTAATTCCACTTATCCGATGGCTGCCATTGCTCTCAGTCGTGCTATTTTTATTGCTATCAGACTCCTTCTTTTCCTCCTTGTCTCCCGCTTTGCCTTCAGACGGGAGTGGGGAAACTGAGGTGCAGGAGCTGGGGCTGCCTGTCCTGGGGGTAAACGGCTGGCAGGTGGCGCTAGGCACCCGGAAACTGGTTTTATCTCCACTGATGCTGCTGCTGGAGTCCTTCTTCTCCGATGATTTGGAGTAAGGTTTGAAGCTTGATTTGTCGTCGGCTCCGATGTCGCTCATTTTCAGCGGACCAGATTTCGCCTCCTTGTCACTAGATCCATTTGAGGTCACAGATGACAATTTGGAGGAGGACGGCGGGTCCGGTTTGCCAATCTGAGAGCACGTTTGAGCCAAAAGAGCCAGTGGACTTTTCTTGGCATCCAGCTGTGAAATAGACAAAACACAATTACTGAAATTCATAAAAGCACGTGTATATATAATGTTTTTTTGCAAATACGCACAAGGTTTACGCATTGCGCATAATCCTATCTCGGGATGAAACTCAAAACAACTCGGTAGAATGCTGGCAAGTAAAGAGAGGACGTGCAGACAATGCAGGTTTACATATGATAGAAGACTGTACAACTGCCACGCATCAAAAAGGACATTACAAACATGTTCGTCAGTTTGCTACAAAAACAGTATTCATGTATTAAATGAATCTAAATCCAACACTTCCGTTTATTATTTAACGCAGAGAATCAAGCTCACCAAAAATCTGAGGCACCAACTCGGAATCAGGTCTAAAAATTACATTGAGAGTTTTCGGGGTTATTCTGTCGTCAAATTAATCACACGGTCTAAATAAAACCTTTAGTTATTTATTCTAATTTGTCCATAGAATTCACCCAGTGACTGCGGGTTTGATGCTTTGGTGTCCAGCGATGTTGAGAGTGAAACACTGAAGCGAATTTGTGCCAGTGTGCGCAAACGTTTTCACAAAAAACATGCTTACCTCGATGGGACTGACAGGGGTGGACGGTAAAGGCTGAAGGTATTCCGGGTGTAAAATGTGTCCCGCCCGAGCCGTGAGCATTTTCAAAATCTTTATGGGAAGACGACTGGCTTGGCGAGAAGGGTCTGCGGGAGAAACTGAGCTGTAGACGGATAGCTGGCTGATCTTCACTGCGCCCTTCTCCCCCGAGGAGCCGCTCTCCCACGCTGGATTGGTGCTATTTCTCAGGACAGAGACCGTGGGCGATGTGATCATGACCCAATTCTCGTGGAAATGGCTGAGAAATACATGTGTAGAGTAAATAAAGCCAGCACTGAAAACGTCAGACGGTTAAAGCCTCTGCCAGAAGTTTAAAGAAACAATGTTAAATCCTTAAGAGACGCGGAGTGTATGAGCGGAATCCGTGCCTTTCTCAGCCGCGTTGCTTCCTCCCCAGCTGCGCTCTGACAGTGTGGCTACGGGTCCGAGAGCGGATTCTGTTTACATGCGTCGTGTGCAGGAGATATCACTCCGCCTCCTCTCCAGCACTACCTCAATATGTCCACAGATCGCAGCCTTTGTCATCCCCCAATCAAAAAGAGATCCCGAGGTGATTGGAGTGTCGAAGGAATGTCACGTTTCCTCCTCACAACGGGTGTCTGTCATATCTCACTCTCTCAGAGCGCTTTAGATTTTTTTTTTCTTGAGTTTTTATAAGCGTCTTTACGTAATTGGCACTTTGACGCATGCGCCGCCCCTGCGCCCTGTGTGATTTTTGGAAGGTGGATCAGGATAACCAGGACATAAAGCTGACCAAAACCTCCTTATGTCTTCTAAGCACAAGATGCATTGTATTAACACGGTTTTATTCCACGCGGTGGTCAAATATGCATTTATTGTAAAGCACTGGGCAAACGGGCACATCTAGCAAATTACTGCGCATTTACAATCCTTCTTCTAACTTAAAGTTTGTGATTTTCATATGAATAACTTGACTGCAATTACTAAACCGCCCAGAATGTCTGGTGTGTAAAACATTTGCACAGGAGTGAGTTTTTGTACCCACAGCGTGTCATCATTGAATTCAAAGAGAAGAAAAACAATCAAGCGAGATGCGCCGATCTTCATCGCCATGTTCCACATTTTCTGATACCTTCTCCCTCAGTCACGCAGCCTGTCATGTGTCAGTTGTCTGTCCTGCAGCCAGTTATGTGTCAGCTGTCTGCAGATGTTTTTTCTTTCTTTCTTTGATTCTTCTCAGTCAGATTCAGGTCAACTACTGTAAAGTGAATCGAGGAGAAGTGCAGAGAAGTGACGTGTCCCTCCCACTCGCTTCTCCCTTATCATTTAGGCCTCTGGTCTGGTAAAATTCCAAACTGTTGGTTGCCTAATTGAGCACTGAGGATTATTATTATTATTATTATTATTATTACAGAGCATTAATTCCGCTACTGATATTTATTCAGGACCATGTCATTTCTCAAATGTTTTTGTTTTGGAAATTAAAACCATTCCTCCATATTTCCTCGACATTCAAGCCAAATATCTCTTCTTTTTATTCTAAAAGTGCTTAAAAACGCCTCTTGTGCCTGCCATTAATCATTAAGACTTCCACGTTTCTTTAAATCGAAATAGACCCACTTATCTTATTACTCAATAGCCTATAAATGTCTTGCTGATCAGGCGAAAGTTAAACATATGCAAGTGTTTTTTGATTGATAACAGAGTGCTGTTTTCGGCAATGGCTGTCAGGCTCTGAGTTATTAGGGCAGAGAAGGGCGACCATAAATTTCGAGCGTCAGGCAAAAACTCCTTTATTGTGGACATGATGGATGGCTCGCTGCAGCAGACACCAAATTCTCGGCTTTACCCTTAAATGGCTGCACATTTTTTCGTCGCCGTAATTCATTACTTTTAAGCAGAAAGCTTGATGTGTCCCGCTAGTATTTCACACAAGGACACGTTTATGAATCACCCAGAAACCGTGCAAATACAAGTGTTTACAAGCAGGGCTGGGATCCTCAAGTCAGTGATTATAGAGACCATAAGCTTCTATCTGGGGTTTAAAGGTTTTTAATGGTTCAGAATTAATATTTTAATTAAATTAAATCATTTATGTCTGTTTTTCCTTTCTTAAAATTCCCTTAGAGCTCACACTGTCATGAAGGAAAAGATAACAGAACTCCAGGTTCACTGCAACATAGTTTCTTTATTGAGCACAGTCAATCACAGTCTTTAATTAAACATTTGAAAACACAGTAATGGTCCTTTAAAAGCATTTTTTTGTTTTCTTATACTGTTAGCCATTGAATGTCCTTATCTTTACCCTTGTCCCCGGCCAAAGAAGACAATAAACCAAACACTGGGTAAACACCATAGGAGTTGGCAACAAGTATAAATTGTTTTCAGAATCTCTTTTTAGTTCTTGCAAGGTCAAAGTTATGTTTTTGCTTCTTAAGGTGTTTTCTTAGAATTTATTTAAGATCATATAAAATCTAAATACGCCAAACCGGTGCACGAGATGATCCTCCATCCTCCTGCAGGACTTTTTAAACAGATTTTAATATTTGGTCTTTATTTGTTTGTCTGTGCAAAAGAACACCTTGTGTGCGTTATAAACAGCTTGGAGTTGATTACATACTGAGTATAACGATAACGTTTCAGTGACGTGAACTGCTATTATGACTGTTTTGTAATGTATAATTGTATATTGTGTATTCTATAATTCAGCTCTGCAGTCTGATAGTTAATCTGCACTGCAGGGATCAAATTCAGTTTGTTTTGAATCAACTTTTGAACTTTTTTCAGTATTTGTTTTATTAAATTAACTGATCTCATGATGAAGCCTAAAAGTAATATTTTTGTGATATCTGCTTATCTTTTTCAGGCACTTTGGAGGTTGCAGGCAGCAGTGGAAATTTCACTCACTGAAGGTAAGTCACTGCAGCAGTCCTATTATTCTGCTCTCCTTAGACTTGCTCATGTACATTAAAAACATCACAAAGGACCTGTAACTGAAACTATTAGAAAAGCGACAAAAACTCAGGTGCAAAAGCCCTTGACATATAGCTTTCAAAAAAAGGATATGGTTGATAAATGTGGTATTATAATGTCGAGCAAATGGAATACGAAATTCCCTTGACATGACATGAAAATTCACCTCGTGGCAGCCGGGACAGGGGGCGCCACGTCAGCACAAGCTGACTGGATGTGACAGGTAAAAAGGGGAGATGATGGTTAGAAGGTGCTATTGTTTCATGTCGCTTTCTTGACCTGTCAGGTCCCTGTGCAAAGGCCTGGATCGAGGACCTCCTTGTCACATGAAAACAGCCTTAAAAGGCCGTTATCCAGACTATGGTGATTGCTCTTGTTTAATTGATTTGCTTTGCACTGAGGCCTGTCACATTAATAATAGTTAAGTACAACCCCAGTGTGTCACCCAGTGTGTCACCCAGAGTGGTGCGTCTATCAGGAAATTAACAGCCTTAACTAACTGCTGTCTGTGAGGCAAGAACTGTAGGATCATGAGATGCAGCAGTTTGATACTCAGGCTATAATACCTATGGAATTTTTAATGTAGCTGCTCGCTGTTGATGTGCAGCAGCTGTACATTGTCTTCTTTTTTCTCCATATATATTTTTAAAACCTGCCACACTTTGATGTCTTCATTTAACTATATATACAGACAGGTGACAAATTAAAGATAAGTAAGGTGCTGGGCCACCATGTGCGACCAGAACAGCTTCAGTGCACTTTGGCATCAGGGGTGGAGCTAGAAAATTTTGGGTGGGGTGGCGTTGCTGGGGCACAGACTCGAAGAGGGATGGCTCAATTGAGAAATTTAAGAAGTAAATTAAACCCATAGTTCTATGAGATACACACAGTGCTTTTTTTGGCTAACTTTGGCTGGCTGGCTCCTGGTGTGGTCATCACTGCTGCACAGTGGTTTCCTGCCACCCCCTGGATCTGCCCATGCTTGGCACTGATTCTACAAGTCTCTGAGCTCTAGTGGAGAGATGAACACCATTCTTCCAACAGATATCCCTTCATTTGGTGTTTTGATGATGTGTCTAACACTTTGGTCTAAAATCTCCCATAGTGTTAAATGGGGTTGATATCTGGTGAATGTGAAGGCCATAGCTTACGATTCATATCATTTTCGTGCTCATCAAACTGTTCAGTGACCCCTCATGTTTTACAGATGGAGGCACTGTCATCCTGGAAGAGACCACTCATCTATTCAGGTTTTTCCTTTCATTTGTCTCCTGTCTGTATATGCCTATATTATATCGTCATCTCATCGTGAACTACCATCCAGAGTAAAACAGAGCTACACTGACAAGTAAATGGTGTTGAGTGAATAAGACTCAGATTATGCTCTCCACCACTTCACAGGAGCCTTGACAGATTGCAGTAGACATTAAGTCTCTGATATTTCCATGACTGACTGACAGTTTGAAATTGCTCCCATCACCTTGATAGCATGGTAATGCACCTTGCATGTGGACTGTCTTTAAAGTGCAGGAAATTAGACTCCAAGTTGAGAGTCGCCTTTCAACCAAGTATGACAAGAAAATAGACTGCTTTTCTTCTGCGTCCGAGAGGGGAGAAAAGGCCCCACAGAAGCTGGCACAGAATAAGAGGTTATAGGAGAGTATGTCAGGAAGTATTACGGATATTATGTGTTTAAGACAGGACGTTTCAGATACTTAGAAGTTGTACACATTCCTCTGACTTCATTTGCAAGAGCTCAGCTTGGAGCTGACATGAAGATCTCTGTGTCTTGCCGGAAGTCAGCCGACGGGAGCACAGCATGACGGAAAGAGTTAGAAATGTTGAGGTGCAGCCAAGATCACAGCGGTGAAGGGTCTTTTTCACTTTGTCTCCTCAATTAGTTAAAGCTGGTCAGGAGTAGGAAGCAAAGCTTATGAAGATTATATGCTGTCGTCCACTTGTCATCAGGTAGGTGAGATTCCTGGCAGGTTGTAGTCATGCTGTAGAGGAGAGTTAACTTCACCTATGCTCCCTGTTAGCACTAGAATCAGTGGTGCAATTTAACCTGACAGCTGCCATATTAGTGGTTCGAACTTTGAGGAAACTTCAAGAAACTGCTGCAAAATCTACTTGTACTTGTCTGTTATCTTCAGGAAAACAAGGAGTGCACTCATTGGTTTTCTGCTTTGAGCGGCATCAAAGTGTAGGGGCCTGCTTTGATTGTGTTTGCTTTGATTAGGGTGGCGACTAGTGATTTTGTTATTGATGATTCTGTTGAGTATTTCTTTGATTGATTCATTCATTCTTTGTCAGAAAATGGTGAAAGTGCTTAATGTTAAAGCTTAATGTCTGATCAGCAGTTCCAAACCCAACGCTATTCAGGATACAAGGATATAAAGCAGAAAAAAATGAAGGAAATTCTCACATTTGAGAAGCTGGAAACAGAAAAAAATGTCATGCTTTGGTTAAAGCCCCATGATAGACTGGTGACCTGTCCAGGGTATAACCCACCTTTTGCCCTTCATCCAAAGTCAGCTGGGATCGCTTCCAGCTCCCCACGACCCTCTAAAGGATACACAGGTTATGGCTAATGAATGAATGGATGGGTTTTTTTGCCTGATAAATTTCTAGTGATCAGAATTGTTTATGCATTTTTGTCCATCAACTGATCAGTTAATCAACTAAAAACTAACTTTCAACTTACTGTATTTTTGTTGATTCTCCAAAGAGTTAAAAAGGCGCCACAAGCAATGTGGTGCAAACTCACCCTTCTCTGCATCTGTACACATGCAGCACTAGATGCTGATCCCTCACATTTACTTGTCTAGATTTAATTTTTGGAGCCTAAGCTGGGGTGAAAATGTACAGGTAGCGTGTTATGACATTGGAAGCACTGTGCAGGTTGGGATGAATGTCTGTGATGGGCAGATTATTCAGAGTAAAGCAGGCCTAAAGAATGATCTTGTCACATTTCACAGGCAGGATTAGGGGTATGCAGGAGGAGTGTTTCAGTCAGGAATTAGCGTCATGCAGTCGTCTGGAGACAAGCATGTAAGGTATTCGCTGAGACAGGCTTGGACACTTACTGCTCCATTTGTCTACTTAGTGATCAAATACCAAGGCTGATGCTTATTTCTCTGTCATTTTTTGCTTTATGTGATACAAATTAACATGATGTGATTTTCAGACATCAGAACACCCTGTGGACATCCAACACTTCTTTTTATACATATATTACATGCAATTATATGTATAAATTTACAGTATCAGGCGCAACACATGCCATTTTAATGTGTAGCCCAGAGCAACTCCCTGCTATATTTGAGGGTTCGCATTTTAAATGGAAGTGAATGTGAGTGTCTTCAGGCTATCAGAATGAGCTATTACCATGATGATTGAAGAGTGAGGGAGCGAGTGAGCTGAAAGACAAAGTAGAAGACCCTGACAAATGAAATCAAACTTCATAAGACCTGCCAGTGGTGTCAGTTGTTATCCATATCTCAAGCGCATTATGGTACTGCAACACAGCATACTGCCTTCTCATCTGTCGGCTCGAATTCATCACATTCTCGACTGTTTCTTTCAAGTCACAAGTGTCAGTGTGAAGAGGAGTCTTAATTGACAACTGAGTGGCACAGACGTGGACCGCTGCCTTTATTTGATGCCAAGAAGGACTGCGTTGTTTTGATGAGCTATTATTGGCAGAAGCCAGTAGCAGATAGCAGTCGTCCTGTACATGGGAAGTGACATCAGACAGAGAGGAGATTGTCATTGTCTTCAGGCGAGTTTATTTTTTGCTGTAAGTTGGAATAGCCTGTTAAAATGCCACTCAAGAGACGTTATTATCTTTTGTGAGGAGAAATTTGGGTTGATTTTGGTGAAATTCTAGCTGAAATTATTTAGACATTTGGCATCTGGTTTTTGAAGAGCAGGTTGGCATGGCTTCAAGAACCGTCTTTCTGTTAAATTACATTTGTTATGTTGGAAACTGCCGTCACAAGTCCCTGGCCTTCATTTGCAGCACATTTAGGATCCTAGCTCATATTTCAGCAGAAGACTGAGTTCCTATTATAGCATTTGGTAAAAGTAAAAATAAGGCGACAGTGGTGTGGTGGGTAGAGCAGTCGTTTCCCAACCAGAAGGTTGGAGGTTCGAATCTCACTGCCGGCAGGCCACGTGTTGAAGTGTCGTTGGGCAAGGCACTGAACACCCCCCCTTTGCCCCTGATGGTTAGAGCCATCGGTTGAGGTGGCGCCGCAGATGGCTGCCATCGGTTCTGTACCAGAAACAAATTCCTTGTGTGTAACATACTTGGCCAATAAAGGTGATTATCCTTAAAAATAAACATATTTGCCTACCTTTAGCCATCAGCACAGATTTATTTGTATGTCCTGAATATTAATCTCTGAGATTTCTGCTAGAATTTGCACAAATGATTGAAAAAATGTGCTATATCCTCAGCACAAACTAGTCCTTCAGTCGTGAGAATTCACTGAGGTCTGTGGATTATTCGTGGCAAGTGGGATATTGTTTCTAGAAAGAGACGTTGCTGTTGAAATTATAAATGTATTTTTAGCCATGCAAGCAACATAGAGCACAGCAACACAGATGGTAATGTTAATTTGTCTGCTGGCAGATGGGTGTGTCGGTGCACCCCTTTGGCCCAGATTTAAATCTCTCTCTACTGGATTGTCATTAAATTTAGTACAGAAATTCATGGTCCCCAGAGGATCAATCCTACTAATGACATTGCCATCAGCTTCAGCTCTACTTTATGTTTAATCATAATTAGCAGTTGTTAGTATGTTAACTTGCTAAATTAAGATGGTGACATTATATAGACGTGAGCTTGTTAGCATAGTGATGCTAGTGTTTACTAAGCCTAAAACTCTCTCCAGTGCTAGATAACACTAGATCTGTGGCTAAAGTGAGAAAATGTACAGTATCAGTGTGTTTTGGATGAACTGTCCCTTTAATATGGCTGTAACAGAATTTGAGGACCTAATCGCACTCACTTTAACAACTAATATAAACAGTTCTTGTTATTTTAACCTGTTATCTGAGCACATATAGCTTTTACAACTGGCTCACAGGAAATAAATGAGGCATCTGTAACATGGAGCTCAGTAGAAGCACTTCATAATCACAGTGTTCTCATCTAATAGTCACTCAGTTGGAGTACAGGGTAAATAAATAGCTCTCAGCGCAGTGCATCTTACTGTACATTGATCACAGGCACGAGACCCCAGGCAGCAATGTACAAAAGAAAAATGGCGTCCTTATTTTCACTCATCCGAGGCTCTGTGCAGCCCTTAAAGGACAGAATCAGAATGTCTGTTGTGGTATTGCAGGCTTTATGAGACCATTACTGCTTTTTATTGTGTATCCCTGGACTAATGGCTTTCTATAGTTCCTCTGATTTATGGCCTGTCAGGTTTGTGGCTGTCCATTAGAATGGGAGATTGACATGAAGCCAGTTGTTGAAGTGCCAACTGTTAAAAATTAGGAAGTCATGTGTCACACATAGACGCCAGACTCCTGAAACCTCCAAAACACATTCATGGCTGCTTTTTCTTTTCATACAGTATACTTCTCTTCTACTTCACAGGGGCTTTTATTAAGTCATTTACTGCAGACAAATATCGCAATCTTTTCACATAAATGACACATCTATAGTAGGTAGTAGGGAAAATAAGCCTGTCAAATCTATTAACACCAATGCTTAAAATCAACTGCTTTAAATTGTTTTTATGGGTGCTTTATTATAGCACACAGCTGTGATCCTAGCACTTAAACACATTATTAAATATTAGTTTGGTAATTAGAATTTTATTTTCAGCCTTGATTTAGTAATGTGTTTATGGGTTGTTGTTATTTTAGTGAAGTATGAGTCATTCACACATGGGCTTACTTGTCCTGTTATACTTGGCAGACACCATTATTTAAAGGATAATTCAACTCGAAACGATTCATGCAGCTTGCTTTTTCATTCATTTCTATCAGTAATAATTACTTTGTATCATCACAGTAATATCTACAAAAGAGGTCAGTCAGGGCAAGACAGATTGTTTCATTTGATAAAATATATTGTGGGTGGATTCTTTCCCTTTATTACACAAAGTGCTTTATAGATGTGGCAAAAAAGAGAGATGAGGGGATGTTGTAAAGTTCCCAGGCAAGCCTTAAATTGTAGACGTTGCGGTCAGCTACCAGGATGGTCCATGGTCAATCTTTAGAAGCCCCCCAAGCCCAAACTTACCTACTCTTTTTGTGTGCAAAACGTTTTTGTTCCCAAATCTCTACAATTCTTTGATGAGTTACCGTTAACCTCAGTAAGTCAATCCGATCAATCAATCAACCATTATTTGTATAATGCTTTAAAACAACTGGATGTCAACCAAAGTGCTTTAGACCAGTCAGATAAAATATTAGAATAAAATAAAGTAATTGAGCAGATAAAATGAAATAAAATAAGTTGACAAATTCAGAGATAAAAGCAGGTTAAGTCAAAAAGAAAATGTTAGGGCACTATTGGGAAGTAAATGCCAGTGTAAATAAGTAGGTCTTTAGTTTGTGCTTAACAAGTGCCAGGTCTTTGATAGAACATAAGGTGAAATAGTAGAGTGTTCCACAATTTGGGAGCAGCCACAGAAAAGGCACAATCATCCCATTGTTTACATTTGGATCTCAGGACTTCTAAAAGAAAGTGACCAGTACACCAGAGTGTTCGGTTATGCTTGCAGGGGGTTAGACGTTCTGTCAGGTAGGAAGGGGCCAGGCCATTAAGGGCTTTAAAAGTAAACATTGAAATTTTAAAATCATTTTAAAAAATGAATGGAAGCCAATGGAGAGATTAAAGAATAGGGGGTTAAATGTTGGAGGTGTTGGTTAAAAGACGAACAGCAGCGTTTTGTACCAGTTGCCGACCGGAAGGGAAAGATTGATTAGCTCCAGCATACAGTGCATTGCAGTAGTGTAATCTTGAACTGATAAAAGCAGATCTTTTATAGATTCTCATGACTGAGGAAGGGCTTTACCTTAGCAAAAAGCCGAATCGGAAAAAAGCTTGTTTTTACAACCATTTGTCAAGTTATAGATTACTGTCCAGGATCACCCCCAGACTCTTTACCACTGGTTTAAGTAAATGGGTAAGTAAGGGATTAAAGAGACCAAAGTCCTAATAAAGGATGATATCCTTTATAGGAAATCTTTATGTTCTTTCTCAGAGCAAATATAAATGCAGAAAGTACAGAACAGGTCTTTTCAGCTGCAGCCAGTTTAATATGTCATTGCAGGAAAAGCACAGGTGTAAGTCATTACATTAATTTTGGCTTGTCATCCCAGTCATCTGTTCGAGTTCCAGGGTCCTGCTAATACACAGTGTAGCTCACTAACAGGGCTTTCTAGGACACTTAACAAAGCCATTTTTAGTCTTATTAGTTTTCAACAATGTTATTCGTTAAACCTGTGCTTTTCCTGTTATGATAATTCAAAATGTCTCCCATGAACAAAGGTATATTCGGATGTGTAAATCCAGATCACCCTCAGAATTCAGATCTATTTATAAAAACTTATCAGATGTTGATCAGGTGCATTTAAAAAAAAAATCAAAAATGCAAAGAGATGAGAATCAGAACTGTTATTGTTGCCTGCTAGGGTTAGTAAATGCATACAAACGGGAAGCAATGTTTAATTTAAAGGGCATTGTAACTAGATTATTATACAATAAAGCTACCTCAGACTTTTATCTCCGTTGGCTCTTGTATAATCATCTTTGCTTTTGTGTACAGCTGGACTAACTTTAAAACCTGTCGAGTCGCAGGACAGTGCTCCTATCTCACATAATCTATCGTGAATCTTCCATGAACCTCACTTTATTAGCTCATACACAAGGAACATTCATGTGGAATGATAGTGGAAAAATGTAACAGTGACAGTTTAAGTTCCCTCAGATGTTCTGAGAGGATTACACAAAACACGCCCTACAGTTGTACACATCGTAATAGTTATATTTACCCTGAAAACTGCAGATAGCTCGTTTATATTTTGCTGTCATTCTCCTAATTGTTAGTGCTGTGTCAGAGCCACAGGCAGGGGTTAGGCAGGTGATCCCCGATGGGGGCGGAGCTGGTCCTGCTTCACACAAAATCAATTCTGGCCTTTGGTGTTTGGCAAGCCAGCCTGGGTTGGGGGCAAGGAGTGGGGGAACACATGTCTGACACCTCCTGACTTTTTCATGAGGTACTGTTTGAAGTTTTAAACCCCCACAGAGGTCTTGGGGTGATGAATATAAAAGGATGTGCAGCTTAAAGCTCAGGCATATTATCATCAATGCAGACCGTTACCCAGTTTGATGAGGAAAGTCAAATCCTTTGATTTTTTTTTTAAATTAATTTACCATCACCTTGAATTTAAGACCAGGAGAAACACTATTACACCCTTGAATAGCTAATTTATTTGAATGGACGTCCTTTCATTACAAGCTGCTCTTAGGCTGTGCTTGTCTTAAGTGGTTCTCGTCTGTTTCTGTTGATGCGCTGTGGTGGCCGCAAAGAAGAGGAGCATGACCTCGAAGAATCTTTTGTTGCAGAAGCAGTGAAGGGTGGTGGCTGTGATTCATGTGATGGGGTGAGGAGGTGTGGTAGGTACTGAGGAGGCTGGGCCGACAATGATAAGCTGGAGTTCTCCAGTCCTGGTGGTCCTGTCTTTCTGATCCTAACAGGAGCATGTATATCTCTCAATATGTCTGACATTGTGTGATAGAAAGCACCACCTCTTAGATGCAGTCTGGAGCTGCTCTAGTTAGGTTTCTCCCTGTGTAAATTGTAACTAATGGCTTTATTAACGGATAATACTTTACTTTATTGTAACTTTATTGTGGCTTTATTAACGGATAATACTTTACTAATACTTATTAGAACAGTTCTGAGTTGTGAAATGAACTAGTTTTGCGTTGCTAGGTTGTGGCTGACTTATTAGACAGTCAAACACGTGAACCTTTATCAAAGATATAACTAAATCTCTGTTGGTTTGTTAGCTTTTCTATTACAGATTACAAAATAATATATTAACCATGAATAACATAACTTACTTTGCAACTTAACACCATAAAGTATAAATGATTTGCCCGTACAAAACACACCTGTTTCCACCAAGACAGAATTTCTAACTAAACCTAACAAACTTTTATACCAATGCATTATGGTAGAGCAAAGAAAAGGAGCAATCTTTCTCTTTTGAGAGACTAAAATCTGCAAATTTTTGCCTCCCCCCGAATTTATGTTGAAATAATCAATTATCAAAATAGATTCAATATATATTTCTGTTGATGGACTAATCAGTTAATTGTTTCAGTTCTAGAATAGCCCAAATAAAGTATTTTTGTCTTCTTTGGCAGTATTTTGTAGGTGTGGCTTCAACATACATTATCATAGCAAATCACTGCAGTGTATTCACAAACATATTGTGCAGCTGCAACCACATATACATAACACATAAAATGTGACTGTAGTAAGACTTTGAATAAATGTGTTCATTGGTCTAGAATCACATAAATCACACTTGTGCAAGGTCCTACTGTTACAAGACAACATGTGTTCTACAAATTATGGCAGTCATCAGGAAACCAACATGAATTTCTGTCACTGCATTTTGCTGCATTGTCGTATCCAGATCCAACCTAAACATTTGTAAGCATTTTCTAGAATAAAAGAAGGGAAGCCCAAATTGTATACTGTATTTTACAGTATTGTTTGTTGAAGAAAAACATCTCACAGTAGCTGGCACACATTACACTGAACATGGCTCCAAATCCAAAGAAGTGTCATTTGCTGACTTTCTCTAACAGATGCTGGTGTTTGTCTCAGGGAAGTACAACGTCCTGGATCTTGTGGCGCTGCTATATAACTGCTGTATAAATAGATTCCTATGACAAGAGCCATTCATCTCCAGCTATGAACACATCAACATTAAAAGACAGCTCACCAAGACCTTTGCGCTTGTTAGGGCAAGATCAGCAGTCCAGATGCCCAAGATGTAAACTCATGAAGGGAAGATTAATTTATCTGTCATCCCAGCCTTTGACAATAGTTGTAAATCTGATTTAGCTGTTGAGCAGAAGGGCAGTTGGACATTAATATTTGAAAGGCACAATATCAAGAGGACTAACTCATGACTCGTAGCCTGCCACAAATGGGTCAGAAGTTCTTGTGGGATATTTTGCAACTTTGGATACAAAAAAGGGGCTTATGCTCATCTATCCTTACATGTGTTATTTTCAAAATGGTGACAATCATGTGAGGCATTTTGGACAAAAAGCAGGCGCTGGGTGTCAAAGGAGCCATTTACTGGGAGATGGATGGGAACAGGCGATAGGAGGTGGTCACATCCTGTGACCATCTGCACGGAAGTCATGCTAGTTATTCAGCTCGGACACAGATGCTATGGCATAACACGAGCCTCTATGCGGATATTTGCACGCATAACAAAATGTTTTTTGCCCCAGCTTGTGGAATGTCAAGTGGATTTTGATGTGCTGGTGTTTTCTACAGGTTCATTTGTGTTTTTCTGCAAATGGCTGGTTTCCTTTATTGATATGTGTGAAAAGTACAAGTATGTTAAGTATGAAAAATGAACTTAATCCTCTTCAGAGCTTCTAATTTGTCAGTGGAAACTGCTGTTTTTTTCTTTAAAGAAACTAACATCATCCTCTTTAAAGCTTTCAATTTTCAGTTGTCTAGCGACATAAGAGCCAGTATTGTCAACATTTTTCAGTGTTTAGGAAGTTTACTGTTACTTTTTCTTCATCTAAACTGAGGCGTTTGCTGACACTGAAATTAGTCTGTGCACAACACACTGCTTTAAGATGCTTAAGGTGGGGATAAAATGTCATACCACATTAAACTGCTAAATGACCTGATCACAGTGATGTGTAGGTGTAGCGTGGGGGAGAGGGCCGACACATGATGATGAATCTCTTCTTTTGAAGCCCTTTTCTTTTCAACATGCCTCTGTTGCTTTCACTCAGATGAAACCACACTCTTTGTGTGGTAAACAAAATGCTTTTGTGAAGGGAACAAAGAATGAGTAGAGGTTCTTGAGAGAGTCTATTGTTAGTGCAGTCCTATATACTTACATACACTCAGTTTATTAGGTACACCAGGCTAAAACTTATGCAGTCCAGTACAGCAGTCCTGCAATAAATCCTTCTTTCATGACAGTGATAAAACTGTGTTTTTGGTCAGAGAGCAGTTGATTCAACTGTGTGATCATTTTGGAGGCTGTAGTTTGTGCTGTATTGTACAGAGAGGTGCTTCTGTTGTTCGCTCTGCCTTCACTGATACAAATAGGGTGGACAACATAATAGAAATTTAAACTACAGCACCACAAACTACATCATCCAAAATGATCACGCAGGTGAATCGGCACTTCTCCAAAACGATTTAAACACAAACTGAATATTATGACCTTCATGAAGGGAGGATTTATTGGAGGACTGTTGTACTGGACTGCATTAACTCTGTGTCATGGTCATGGCTGCAAGCTACAGTAGCTAAGTGTAATGAATTTATTAAATGTGAGTCAAATGTGAGTTTGCTTTAATTTATTTTCTTCGAAAGATCCAGTATCACATCTGCTGTTTAAAATCACGACTTATTTTTTTGTATTTTTCGGCTTACTAACTTTCGTTAAAGCATAGTGGTCTCATATCCCCCATAAATTTGCACAGTACAAAGGAGGTCATAACATACTGCTAGCTGAAGTGAACCTAATTACATTAATGATGTCATCAATTACTCCACTGGTGTGATTTGGTCACTGTGGTGCATGTTTCCCAGAGCTGTGGCACAGAGGACAGTGGAAATTTTGCCATGTCAAAGTGTCCAGGGCCAGAAGCAGGATTAATGGCCGCCTGCCTGTGACCAAGGTCCTTCAGCAGTAATTGCAAGCAGAATCTGACTCTGTGATCTCAGCAGCGGTATGCAACATGCCAACATGGCCTCCCTCTGACAGATTGCCTTCCTGCAGTAATAACTTAAGCATGTTCATTCTCTGAAATTAGCCATCTTGTGCCTCCCACGCCACAAAACAGAAGCAATGACTTTCCACCTCTTCTGAACATAAATTTTAGTATATATTTTCCTGCTTTGACAGGAAGTTAAAAAAAATCTGCTTTTGTGAGCTGTGTTGCTTCATCTGCCATTCATGAGAGTTGGGAAATGTTTGGAATAAAATATATAATATTCATCTCTTGCAGCTTTAGAGCATAGACCTGATGAAACTATTTTAGAGAGTCTCGCCACAATAATCTTCAGGGCAGTTTTAGTTGCTGTGTTATTAGCCTCCAGGTCAGTGCAGGAATAAATCCCACTGTACTTCTCTCTGTCATTCTCTCAGTTGATAGTTTGTGTCCAGCCTCAGGACAGAGGGGCTCCTATGTGCTTCTCTGTGGTGGGTTGTGTTCTCTGGAGCAGTTAAAAGCTTGGCAGCTCCACCCCATGACTGTCCAAACACAGTTGACTCTAAGCATCCACCTCAAATAGAGCTCTCTGCAAAGCCTAGTGGAAAGTTAGCAATGGGGTGCTGACCTTACTTATTTATTTTCCACATGTAAAAAGGTGTCTGACTTCAGTTTCTTTTTACATATATGCATATATATGTCTTGTAAGCAAAACTCACTAATTAGCATTTGTGGTTGATGGAACAAAGCTGTATTTGAAGAAGGGTTTTGACAGTGCACCGTGTCCTGCTCAGCTCTTCTGGATCAAATCAAAAGCAAGATTCAGAGCGAGTAACAGGAAAAGACAAGTTAATGAAAGATCATTTCAGTCGGTTCCTCAGCGGCACTCACAACGGACAAGTCGGAATGAAATAAATTTTCCTGGGAATGTGAGAGCACACGCACTGCAATCACTAATTCAGATCCTTTGACACTGATGTTTGAGGGTAGATGCTATGTGAAAATGTAAATAAACTTTAGAGGAGCTTTGGGTCAGTGTGGGATGAAATTTATACTTTTGGCATTTACTCTGCAGTCATCATTCATCCCCTTGTCGAGAGCGGAGGCCTTGATCAGCAGAGCCTCCGTTGGCCCTTAGATGACCCGCAGCCTGCATCTGACCAGCTGTGCTTCAGATTCCTCAGACTGAGATGTTCACATTACTGTAATAACTGAGGCTATTAACCCCTTCTGCACTACAACAAGCTCTCTGTCTCTTTGTGTCTGTGTTACTGGCAGGAAATATTTTTGAGAATGGATCATGTAGATCTTAGGAATAAAAAAGAAAAGGGCCAGTTCAGCCCTGGTTGTCTAAAGTCATTGGTTTCATGTGATGAGATTTTGATTTATTGGCCACTGAACATTGTTGACACTAGCCTAACACCATGTTCAGACTGAGTTTCAAGTGTGTAACTGGAAACAGTGTTCTTGTTAAATCTGGGCCATCCAGAGACCATTGTTTTGTAGTTATAATAAGATATGCAAATTACAAGTAACTAGTGCATTGTTTCTGGAAATAGATGCTACTGTTGAGTTCTTTAACTTTCATTTGCTTCCTTTATATTGTGTAGTGGCAAAAAACTAACAGGCTGAGCTTAAAACATTGACCCACAGAACCAAATCAATCAGCATGGCTACAGTAGATATTACCAGACAATGACAATTGGATATTTTATAATTTGGGTGAACAGACCCTATAAGGAGGACACACGCTCTCACTGTAGCTTAAATATAAGCTTTGACAGCTGCTGTGCACTCTATGGGGTATGGTCACTGCGTAACAGAATGTACAGCCCTGTAAAAGCCAAATCAAAGTCCTTTAATGGGAAGGTGGCATTGAAGCGAAGTGCCAATTATTTTAAATTGCTCTATTAAAGGGAGCAATCTCAACTGTGATGTTAGCATTTGGACATAACTGCTCACTTCTGATAGTTTGAGTTCATGTGGGTGTAACTGCAGAGTAAAGTAATAAACACAGTAGTTTTACATAACCTCCTGAAACATCATTTTATTTGCTGACTGCTTGCCATAACACATAACTAACTGACAGCAGGAACATAGGCATTTTCTCACTTCGACAGAGAGAACAAAGCCTCTTGCTGTTCTCCCTCCTTTTAACAGGTGAGTGCTCCAGCTATTAATTTGTGTAGGGCCACCTACTTTAATTGGGCTTAATCTGGAGTGAGTGCCTTTGATCTCTCTGACAGTTTGACTGCATTAGCATGAGTGTGCAGGCTAATCCTTTGCATAGCTTGTTCTTTTGGCGCAGCCAGAGGCCTGTCCAACGATAATATGTCAGCTGAGGGATAAGCCCTCATCAAACAACTAGGTCTAAGCTTCTGGAAAATGGGGGTTGAAGGGCCACCATCATGCTGTGCTTCAAACAAAGATAGAGACGTAAATCGCTAGTTCAAACCTCAAGAGGGACATTTTCAAGGTTTGGGTCCTTAATGCAAACTTGCTAATGTGTTTTTGGTGTCTCATGTCCCAAGATAACATAGTGCTTCCTTTATAAAAAACACTACTGCACAGTCTTCTAACCTCGAGAAAGTCCTGGGAGTTACCATGAATTCTTTATTTCCATCATCCCATCTCTGTTCATACACACACTGCATGCATGATCCACATGTCCAGACAGTGGTTTTATCTGCATTGTGTCATCTCATTAGGAAGTAACAAGCGTTGTCAAGTGTTTGTCCTGAACTTGAGTTGAACTCGCACGAATTATGATAACCATCTCAGCCATCTCTGTCAACAATGTCTGCTTTCAGGAAAGGAATAGAGAGACAGTGTTTGAAATGAAGAAAATAGCAGCACTTGTGCCTACCCAGTGATTATAGCACATCATTCCGATTTACTTATCACGACTGGCATATCTTGACTGCAGTAGATCTTTAGTTTTTCTGTTGGAGGAATGTTAGCAGAGCTTTCCTCAGGACTGCATGTGTGAAAGGCTAAATATATCACTTAATACTATTTCAAAGAGGATTGTTAGAAAGTAAATGGGTTCACAAAGGATGTTATGGTCATAAATCTATGTGAGAATCATTGTTTTTCCACGTTTACTGCCTGTGAGTTGTTTTGAGTATTCTCCTAAGCATTGGCATTATGGATCTGTTGCTTGATGGCTGAGAGCATGCTGTTTGGACCCTGAGAAAAGAAAACAAACCCTGAATTTTAATTTAAGACTGGGTTTCCCAGTTATTTCATTATTACTTCTCACTTTTAAGGTGAGCCAAACATGTGTGTATGAATATCTTCTTTGAATGTGTATATAATACAAGCTATAAGGGAGCTACAGGAAATGAATTATGTCTGTTATTTTAACTGATCCTTTTGGCTATTACATTTTATTAGTTTGAAAGTCTTCATAGGGCCACGAGATTTAAAAAAAATAAATAAATAAAAGTTTGTATGAGGGACAACTAACCCTGACCCTCACTCTAACTAACCCTGTAATTTATTTGAATGGGTGCAGCATATGTAGCTTAAATGTAAAATATGTTGTTCAGTTCATTCACACTGCCTCAGTGACAAGCTAGCAAGTGAGATCAGATTTGATGTTGCTTTTTTGAAAGGGTGGCAACCATGCTCACATTTATTAGGGACTTTTACCTCTCTGGTGCAAAATCCGAAGTACTTCTATACATTATCTCTCAGATGGTACCGTGATTGTTCACTTAGCATGACGTGCTAAAAAAAGCAATGTCAAAACTTCAAATAGTTAATATTCAAAGTTTTCCAAAACTTTTAACAGGTTGAATATGTCTGAGTTGTGTTGACTCCTCTCAAATTATTTCAAAACTCTCTAGCATGCCATGATAAAAACTAGAGATGCACCGATTGCAGTTTTCTTGGCCAAATGAAGCCTGACCTGCCAATTCCGATTTTGGCCAATTCCAATTTCCTATCTTTCTAAGATCTGTAAAGAGAGCATGCAAAGACATGTAACTATTTTTTAGTGAAAAATTAAATTGTAATTAAAAATAAAACCATATTAAAAAGAGCATTTTTCTAAATATAAACAGCTGTAACGCGCAATAGAAACAAAAGAATGTCTGTTAAATCAGTCCTATTGAGCACTTAGTTCCTTTTCAAGTGTGTGTAGTTTGTTTTGGTATCCAACCCATAGTAAAACATGGGTTGGATACACTGTACATATGCTACATGCATTTCATGTGTAGCCAGTAATTCCCTTATTGTGTACTATTTGTCACAGATTTGGACATAGTTTTCCTCCTCTACGGTGTTTCTGTACGCTCTTCTGTGCACTTTTTGTACTCCAAGAGCTTACAATGGATGAGTGAGCACACGCCGGGTATAGACACGTACGCGAGTCTTGCTCGAGGTGCACGTGACATGCTATGTGCTGTGTGTAATATTTTGTAGTATTTTTCCTTCCTCTTTTTTAAGTTGATTACGATCTTGTCCTCAGATTTGTTCTACAACTCATTAGACTGGCAACAACTGCTTTACAGGACTTTTGGAAGAGCCCATACAACTGCTAAATTCAAATATAAAATGGACATATTTACAAATATTCATGAAAATATGCTAAAGTATACACAAATTCAACAAAATACCTTTTTGATGGTTATGTTAAATGTGTAAATCATCTCATTTCTGTGCTTGGGCACAGTGGAGTCCGCCTGTAAGTGCTTGTGGTTTCATTTGTATTTGGGGACATTTGGCCAATCTGTCATCCATCATAAAATAGCAAAAATATTTGGTACCTCAGGGACACCATTGGAAGGTGACTCACCAGTCATGGACACAAGGTAAAGATTAATCAAATGTTATGTGTACTATCACCAGCTGGCAGCACCAGCTTCTAAGCCTTTGAGTAAGTCCCCGGAGAAGCCCGTGGCACAGCTGAGTTTGTCTTGTAAAAGTGCAGCTGTCCAAGACATGACAGCTACAGCATTAGTAGGGCCATTAAGAGGTGTAGAACATTTCCAGGGAAACCATTTGAAAAATGACAACCCTCGGCACTGCTGAGATATTAATTATACACAGCACCCATCGAAAATAAGTGAAAACAGTTGGTGAGACAAAAGATGCCTTGTTTTTGCACAAGATGCCTTGTTTGTGCATCAAGCATTTAATAAGAGAGGGAGGGAAGAGGGGAAAGCTAAATTCTAACCATTGACAGTAACAAACATTTTTGCAACATGGATGACGGTAGTAATGGCTAATTACCTGTCAGCTCATTTTCCAAAGTTAAACAAGAATTCAGGGTAAAAATTAGAAATGATTCCTGGGGAGTTTTAAAGTAGCATTTGCCTAAACAGTCTCAGGAGGGGATAAAGGTAGATTCTAAAAAACATTCTCCTGGGAGTGTTTCAGTGCAGGAATTCAAACTTGCTCTGATGTTTGCTAATTTCCTAGGCTACAAAATCTCCAGAATGAATTGTGGGAAAATGTGCTGCTTGTAAACTATCTCGACTAGTGCTTTGTCCAATACAGTCATCGCTGCAGAGTGTGAGAAAATAGTGTTCCATATGTTTCTTTGCAGGGTAGGAATTACTTTACTTTGGGTTCAAATGTAAAACCAGAATCACTCTGCTAATAAATTCAGCAACCCTGAGGGAAAACAACATTCGTTCACAGTTTTAATGAATTCCAGTCTGGTAATAATATGCTAGAAAGCTGAGGAGTCTGGGTGCTAGAGGTTTCCTTTTCATCTGTCCTGGTATTGATCTTCCTCTGGGTATTAATTCTTTTGATATCATTTGCTGTTTTGAGCATATAGGAAACCTGTGAAACAACCCAGCATGTTTGGTCAGCTGTAACTGGCACAGCTGCTCAGGTGTGCAGAGTGTAAAGCTGAAATTTGGGTAAAAGATGAGCCATCCTGTCATAAATCAGCATCATAAAGCAGTTTGTCCTGAAGACAAGTGGTGGTCTGCAGCAGCAGTACACAGTATTGACATGCTGCTCTCATTATAGAATACAGATTAAACTTTTTACATATGGGATATTTTTTTATCACTTTAGGCAGAAGGCATTTGTATAATGGCCAAATCTGCCTGTGGTGATAATTGGGGATTAATTTGCCATGTTTTCAAGAAGTTGAAAGCATTAACAAGGATATAACAAGGTGCCTGCTAATTAAAACTGCAAGTCCCTGAGAGTGTTATAATTCCCATAAGAAAGTTGTCCATTAATTGGTCATAACTAAACCCTTTGTAAAGTTGATTACATTAATGGTGGTGAGCCTGATCAGAGTTTAAACTCCAAAACTCTTGCAAGTACTACTACTTCTTGTCCTCTCCTCAAGGGAAGGAAGCGAACTGATGATGGTCACATAATGTCTATTCACAGTCACATAAAAACCAGAGCTGCCCCCAAGTGCAAACTCTGTTTATTATAGCCAACTGTACCTCTGTTCCAGGCCCTTCAGTTACTTATGCAGATAAATGCAGCACCATTCATCATCACTTCTATTCACAAATAGCCAATAATTCATCTCTCTCCATATGGATGATTAGACCTTGGAAATGTGACTTAAGCACAGGAAGTATTGCGTTTATGAAAAACATGAGTGATCACACACCAAACCATCTCCCTTTTACTCATTATATCTTTTTCTACATGCTCAGCTATCACCTACAGTATGACGCCCCAAAAAATTGCTCAAGAAGCTTCCCCGTGGTTTGCTGACTGAGAGCAGATGAGATGTTTTTTTTTACTGTAGTGTGCTGGTTTGCAGAGAAGAGGCCACAGAGGCGCTGAGACTGATGAGAAGGGATGATGTATGTAGCGCCTGTGTCCCAGCTCTCCTCTGGCCCATTGTCATTAATCACGGCCATTAGGCTCTCCCTCCACCGCTGCTCGCCTTGTCTGTGCCCAGCCATCACAGCCTCCCTTTTGTCTCATATCCATAAAGGGAAAGGCCGTACACTTTCCCTTCACCTCCTACTGCAGAGGCACAGGATGCTAAAACGGGTGCTAGCATGTGTTCTGGGGAATTAAAAGTTATAATTTATCCCATTATGATGTAGGAATGCATTTTCTAACTCTGCAGCAGAAGTGTCTCTGTGTTTCATTGAGAGGCTTTCGTTCTGCAGGTTTCTCTCTCCACTCTGTGGTCACCAACTTGATTGTGCGATTCCAATTTTATTTTCAAAAAAAGTAGAATTGTTTTAATTTAGCACTCACATTATCATCCTGTTGTCTCTGCGAGCTAATCAGCAGTCAGTCGCTTTCTTCTCCTCAGCACAGTCTTCATCGTTAAGTCTCTCCCCGTCCTCCATGTCATCAAACCCAAGAGGTCTGATATGATAATATGTGTGAACTGAAATGTGAAAGCAATTCATATCACTTTCCAAGGGCTTTGAATGTTTGATTTGCATAACTAGAGAAAATGATATTAGATGGGCATATTGATTTAATTTCATCCTAGAGCGCTGTTAATTATGGTATCATAAAAGTGTCATCTCTTTATTATCGGGTTCGGAATGGGGCTTGATGGCTGGTGTTGGCGAAGTACTTGCATTGCTATGGGAAGGCTATCATCCTGATATTTTTAGCATAATTTTACATTATAAGGCTGGGTCACGATATGGCAGAGTTACAGCTTTTCTTTATTATCATCTCTTGATCAAACTTCTTTGACTTTAAAGGATTAACTGTATCTGTTCTTACTTTGTTCTTTGATATTGCAAGATCTGTTCTGTTTTGCATGCTCCCCCCATGTACTGATGTCTTGATTTATATTCCATTTTTAACAGTATTACATGTTTAATATCATATGACCAGAAAGCAGCATGTTGTTGCTTTCAAGTTAGCGAGTAACATGTGTTTTGCATTTGGTCTTTGTGTGTCTTATATCATAAATTCTGCACTCTGTATGGGATTATGGGATACCTTTCTCTGTATAGCTATGCTTGCACATCCTATAAGCCCAGCAGTGGTTACTGGGAGGATGCCGAACAAATGAAGTATCCCCTCCTGTGCTTCCAGCTGAATTCAGATCTTTACAAATGGATTCCCTGAGTGCAATTTATCTAAATGAACAGTGATCATTATTCTAGATCTACCCCATCCTTAATGCTAGAGCACTATTGAGCAGATATCTTTTTAAACACAGTAAATAGGTGGTCTGAGCTGAAGGAAGGCTGAGTGCATTCATTACTTCTTTTCCCTCTTTTTTCAGGAACACAAAGCAGTGCATAATGTGCAATCTGATAAGTGTTCTCTTGCATGCGCCGGCTCCCCCTTCGTTGTCCAATACATCACTGGCTGGCTCAGCTGTGGTTTACGAGAGGAGGACTCTGGGATTGGTGTGGTTGAAGTTGATGAATAGGCCTGCGAGGGTGAGAAACTCCAGGGCCAAGCTGTAGGTCCATCCCCATGGCATGTGATGCTGATTGGCTTTGTCCTGTGCGGCCGCTCTGAAGTAGCGGACATTAAGATTAAGTGATGCTGTCGTGTCGGGGAGCAGTGCACTGCATCATCCTGGGGAAGAGACAGCTGCGGTGGTTAATCCTTCATCACCATGGGAGTGCTGCCAGAGCAGCAGCCAAAGATAACGCTCCATAACTTCTACTAAAGATCAGAAACTTTGAGTTTGCGTCCATCTGTCATCAATCCTCGCTTAAAAATGAGAAATGAACAGAGGCAGTACTGCAAACGGCAGAAAACAAATGGAGCAAATAACATCAAGATGAGGTGAATGTTTTAGTGAGAGGTAATCCCTCTCTAAATTACAGCAAGTAAAAACCGGTTGTCGTGCTACACATACTGTAGCTCCTGTGGAAGAAACAAGGGCAAACAAACAAAAACCCATTTACACAGCTTCTGCACTTGCTCTCATGTCAGTGGCTAACGGACAGAAGTGTACTTTATCACACATTCTGGGTTGAAGGAGTTGCCAGTAGATGGAAAATCTACTTAAAACAGGAAAAAAGCGACTCAGAGCCGAGCTAAAGTGGTCTGTATTTATGTGTCTGTGTTTGGCGTCAGCATATTTTAGATTGCTGGGTTGGCATGTTTGTTGTTGGTTTGATGTAGCTGTCATGAAGTGATGGATGAACATCATCATGTAATGAGTAAAAAGAGAGGTCTGAGCTGCAAGAGAAAGCTGACATGTTATATTGCCCAGGATGGTCTGGAAAGACATTACAGCAGGATCGGTCTCTTTCTATGCACGTCACCCTCTCCACTGCCCAGAGCTTGAACTTCATGTTTACATTTTCATGCCACTTGCACTCCCACTTTTCTGAATATGGTAATTTCCTTGAAAAAGTCTCTGAAATCCTGTGGGATGATATATTTGGTAGGGTGGAGGCATACCTGCAGAGAGCACTTGTGACAGTGACATATTAGTTACAGTGTCTCTTGGAATCTGATAACTTCAAATTTGCCACCTTGTTAAGTTTTGATTTATGTGATACCATTGCACTAAAGTAATTGGCCTGGCCTGTTGTAGAAAATAATCAGCCTCTCCACAGAACAAACGCTGGGCCATGCTAATGAGGCGGCCCGTGTGCTGAACTGATGCTGCCGACTGACAGTTATTAATGACTGTTATGATATACAGACGAGTCGAGATTGGACTGAGTCCGGTGAAAAAAGTGATATTTAAAGAATACGGCATATTGAGAAGTACCAATGAAGTAATATACTGCTAGGAAAACAATTGCATGCATTGTCAGGGCAATGTGTAATTACCCAGCAACCACCCCGGCTGGCTGTGTGGCAGGCCGTTTGAAGGGAGAGCTGAACAACCTGGCCGGTAATGGATGGAGCTCTGCTGGCAAGGGGCTAAAATGCACTAGGCAGTGACAGAGGTGTACAGATTGATGAATTAATTGGGTCTTTCTTGGGACATTAGAGGAACTGCTGCAGCATATGCTCAGCTTGTTACTTTGGAAACTCTACTGACCCTGAAAGTGAAACCATCCCACGCAGGGAGTTGTGGCTTTTTTATTGCTTTTTTCCCGGGGGGTTGGATTTTTCATGCTGAAGTGTAGTCAACTGCAGTTTGTTCTATAATAGTATACTGTACACGCTGCTGAATAGGGCTGCACGATAATTCAATATTATTGACTTTCCTGAGAATGATATCCTGATGATCTACAGTGCTCTTAGTGTTACAGATTTTTGTTCTAGAAGTAAATGATTCAGAGGAATCTATACACTTTCAGAACCGTTTTGTTTGCACATATGGAGATTTTGGTGTCATATAATGCTGGAGCATAGTTTAGTGCTTTGAACATCATTTTGATTATTTTATATAGATTTACCAGCAGGTACTTGGACAAAGGTCACGCACACCTGAAAGTCTTAATGACAGGTGCATTGACTCAAAAAGAACAATGAAATCTAGCACAGTGATGATCACTTGGACTTGCTTTATTTACTTTTGGTTGCAGCCCTATGAGTGTGGTAAAATCAATCAAACAAAAATAGGCAGCAGAAAACCTGTCTTTACTGGAACAGTTAACACAGTAGTAGGTGAGATTTCTGAGATGTTGATGCTTTAAAATCAGGAAGAAAAGTGGAAAAGTAAAACCGAGCTGGACAAAAACCAAATACATAAGCGGTGGCTCAAAGAGTCCAGTAAATGACATCACCATCTTCCTGACTGCTCAGACCCCACTGTCCACCCACAGCCACTTGCAGAGGTCTGCACATAGTTGCCATTTAATCACAGCGCTGCGACACCCCTCTGTCAAACCTCTCAAACGTTCTTACTTAGCAGCGGCTCCCGCTGAGTGAGAATGAAAGTTCTCGCAGCTGCTAACTGTCACTGTGGTCTTACTTCAGCAAGTGCCCACTGACTGCGATCGCTCCCCCTCCCTCATCTGCCATGAAGCCGGTGCATCAGGGCCGACTGCCGACCGCATCAGTGGGCCTGCTCGGTCTGCAGAGAGTCCCAGGCCCATCACCACAAATTAAAGCAGAAGCTGCGGTAGTGGTGCTGCTTTTGGTGCCACTGTGCATTACACTGACACAAATGCAGAGGAGCTTTGTCAGCTATTATTTCAATACATGAGTGTGTGGTGCCTTGTCCATCTCAGTTTCTTTGAAGCTCACGTATCCTCCTCCTCCCACGTGGAACTTTGAAGTAAGGGAACAAGCTCTCAGTGATTGATGGTTAATTAACTTTATCTTTTCATTTTTGTTCTTTATGTACTGCAGGTCTTTGTGTATGTTATCTCAGACTGCATATGTTCACCGAGCCTTCACTCCTAATACATGTTTAGTAACATAATAGATACATTTGTAGATTATTTTTTGAACCTGCATCATAACATACATAGTGATAGACAGTCGACCTTAAGAGCGCTGATGTGAGGAGTCGTAGATGAACAGACACTGAGGTTTAAACATGGGTCAGTTTGGTTGAAAGATCTGAGCCTAAAAATGGAAACCTGTCAACCAAACTTAACCTGGTTTAAAACCTATACTTTGAAATGTCTTTTAACTTGCAAACTGGTGAGTGCTTATTGGAATTTGGTTTATTTTTATTCAGAAAAGCTTGGTTGATGGTTTAAAATAACCTAACAAATGGGGCTGGAAACAAGAGGTCAGACCTTTCCTCTATCAAAACATCATTTTCATCCTCGTGTTTTATGTGTTATGACCTCACCTGGTGTTATATCTCTGGGTGCTGTGTCCTTTGCTTTCTTCACTTGAGCTGTTAATCAAGTACCTGACAGCTTTATACAGTAAATTGCCCTACTGTTCTGGGACACCTGAGAAGCGATATATTCGACTCTAAACATTTCTTCTCTCCTTCTCTCCTTCTCTTCCACTGCCCTCTCCATCGCTTTCTTCCCTCCCTCTGCTCCAACTTTAAATTTATCAGAAGAGACAGGTGAGTTAGTGCGCGTTCAACTTCAAAACGCTGTAATTGTTTTTCATACGGAATGAGCGTCGCAGACTAGACATGGATTGTAGCGGTACAACAGTGCTGATTAGCGAGGGTTAGATTTGCTTGCTGGACCATTTTGACACCTGTCTTCCCGCTTTCCCTCGAAGCTGGACCTGATCCCTCTATACTGTCAGTCACGCTGGTGGGCAGAGGGAGAGGAGAGTAGGCGAGATAATGGACTGACTAAGAGTGGGAGAGTTTCACTCAGGAACTTAATCACAGCTTGTCTTAAAAGTCTCCATGATAGAGTTATTATACTCTACTCATGTTATCTACAGCTCATATTGTGGAGACAATAACCAATTAAGTCCAGTGACTTTTCTATTCCATTACTGTAGTCACTGATGTAATGCTACTTTGTGATGAATTGTACAGTGTCAGTGAGGTATAAAGTTTGTTACATTAATGTACTCTCATTATACATCACAAGCAATTACAGTGTTTTAACAACATTAATATTAGGCTTATTTAAAAGTGCACTGAATAGTGGTGTGTCCTTATGTTCTGGAAAACTAATGTATAATATCCAGAAAACGCATCCCATCTGGCTGCATCTTGTTTACAGAACACAGTGGCAGCTTGGGGTTATTAATCATGTTTGTCTTAATTACCCTGCATAGCCGCTCTGTCCCCAACGCTGCATTTGACCTTTTTTCTGGATCCTTTCAAACCATTAATCATGTGAAGCTCAACGCCAGCCAAATAAGAGTAGATTGCAATGCATTGCCTCAGCTCTTTATGGAGGCACATAAGCCACTCGGAGAGCAACTTATGGATAATTATCTGCAACTATGAACTATCAGCACAGCTGATACAGCTACATACATTTAAAAAGTAAAGTTAAGAAAAGTTTAAATTGTCATCAACTGTTAAAAGTGGCTTCTTGTTCTGTAACACCAACATATTTACGCCCTGCTCGTTAATGTGTCTTGGTTTTCGAGAATTACCGAGTGTTGACATTTTCAGAGACGAATAGTTCTTTCTCCTGGTTTGTTGCCCTATGGCCTGGAGCAGAGTCACTCTTAATGTTAATCTGACAGGTAAATGAGAGTCTGTGTGCGGTGTATCTGTTGATAAGGGACAGTTTAGTCCTCTGGGCTTCTGTGTCCTTGCCACAAAGTGAATAACATTTTCTGAGTAGTCTTAACCCAGGCATCTTTTCAGCTGATATTTATTTCTGACCATAACCCTGAAGAGTGAGATATTGCCACCTTTAACCAAATCACAGAGCAACCACCAGAGACGCGTGTGACGAATATCATTTAGAAGACTGTTTGAAGAAAATGATTTTAGTTGGAAAAATTACATCTGATGACCTGGGAAGATGATCTGCTGATTGTTTTTCACTGAAAGTCACGTCATTTATCATACAAGTCAACCAAGCAGTTGCTGAAATTTGCAGCAGTGCCGCAGTATGGTGAAGAACTCCCCTTTTCCACCTCCAGTCAGTTAAACGGATGAACTATTGCAGGACAAAGATTAAACAGTAACTGGGGGTGCCATAGTACTGTGTGAATGGGGCCTGACAGACATTTTATCAGTAAACCAATTAACATGATTTATGATCGGGGGTAACCACGAGACTTGCCCATAAATACAAAGGGCTGGCTGAGCAACTCCTTCTAAAGCGAGATGTTTATCAGACTCTTCTTGATTCTGCTTTGCTGGCATGGAGTCAGCATGCATTTGTAAATGCAGCTACTGTGCATGGAGGGCCTCCCCCTTCCAGTGGGTCAGGAGTTCAAAGCCCAGTCTAAAGGGTTGAAGAGTGGAGCATGAACTCCTGACCCCAATAGTGTAACAGGGCATGGGGCATAAAACAAATTCTTATCAGGCTTCTCCCACCCAGGTGCTTGTCTGCTCCGTACGTGCCACAAGATCTAACATGGAAGTAAATAGATACGACTAAGTGATTTTAAGGTAACCAACGAGACCATATCAGAATCTAAGATGATTTGTAAGATCATAGATCTAAATTCACTGAGAACAGCCTGGAATGGCAGCAGCTGACTCATACCAAGCTAAAGTCTTGACATGTTTTGACTCTCTTGTCGTGTGGAATTTGGGCCGTTCCCGTGAGTTCAGGTACTGTGTTTGCTCAGGAAAGATTTACCGTTTCCCAAAAACATGTTAATTGTGATCTGTCTTTTTCTGGTGATGCACTGCCAAGATGTACAGGTCACACAGTCAGAGGTCGTCAGCTATTCAGGTATTGGTGCCACTTGTTGACAATAAACAAACCTAGCACGTACTCACATTATCTTAGATTTGGACAAGATAATATATTGATATATATGTGTGTTTGGTAGCTGAAGTTTACTTGTGCCAGGCTGTGTTATGAGACAGCGGTGATCAGTGTGATCATATAGTCATGATTAATCATGGCTGAGTGATTCTATGATTAATATGCATACAATCGCTAAGGGAGCTTCAGGACATTGTTCAGCATGTTTACAATTTCACACCTATTATGGGGGAAGATTGAGTGCTCCATTTACAGTTCACTAACCTTTATGACAGCGGGCTCTCATCTGCATTTTATTTTCTTTTTAACACTTCAACTCATCTACAAATGTCAAAGTGAAACATGCCCATGAAGTGTTCAGGCTCGCCTTTTGATTTAGTCGAGGGTGCTCCACTCTCATTCCTGTTTTTATGAGAGCTTTAAATTTTTATTGAAGGATGGTGCAAAGTAAATGGTTCCTCATCTAAGGAAGATTAAATGGTCTTCTGCAATTTGCAGAAACAAGAGGGCATCAGGGACAAAGGCCTGAATTGAGCTTTACAGCACACGTCCTCTAAATAATGTTAAAAGTGGTGGAGGCGTGGAGAGAGGTGGGGAGCGAGGAGGATGTGTTTCTCTGCAGACACATGTAAATCAGTTTGTATTGATCCAAACTATACAGCCAGCAGGTCAGCACATTGATTAATTAAACAATTAAATAACCGCTGGATGTATCCAGATAGAAAGCTACATTTGATTTAGCCGAGACCTGACAGTCATATGCGTCTGTACTTTGATGTCCTCTGCCCTTTCACCTGTTTTATAAGAGGTACATAAACCTATAGTGTGATTTATCATTCCACAGTGGATGACAGTAACTAACCGCATGTACTCAAGTACACTTCTGATGTGCTTTGAGTAGGTTCAATATACTTACTGTAGTTTATACTGTACTCATATGGTGTATATATTCCTAAATATTTCAACAAGGCCCAAAGGTAAATTATTGCCTCAGGGCCTCCTAATATGATCATGTTTCAAGGGCTAAAGCCAGGTTTTTTTAAATACAGAGGTCATATAGCCAAGCTCCACCAGAGCAGTCTCAACCAACTGAAAGTTTTTTGACACACAAAAAAAAGTCTGTATATTTTTCTGAGAATTCTTTTCAGCGTTTGGTTTTTCATGGTTTGTTTACCATTACATTGACTTTTGGTACTTCAGAACATTTTGCTGATAATTCAGTACTTTTACTTGCAGTTGGATGTTTGAACATTGTGGTATTGCTGGATTCACCTAAGAGATCTCAAGACAGGTTGAATTGCTGGAAATTTATGATTATAAATCTATCCTATATTGAGAATATAATGTTTATAACCATGGTGACTGTGGATCAGAGTAACATTTTATGTTTCTGCTGTAAACTGCCACACCCGCTCATATTTTTCAGGTCTTTGGCTGCTGTGTGCCTTTTTTTTTCCACGTGTCTTCCAGAGTTTTAGAGGGCCAGTAAACCATGGCTTTCAATTCCCCTGCTCTGGTGTTTTCACTCAGGAGTAGGAGTGATGAGCAAACACTTTCAGACTCAATCCTTGAGCAAAGGGTGGTGCTGACAGGGATTATTATTTATTTGTCATGGTGGATGTAATAAGCTGTAGATACAGGATGGAGAGCCTGTGATTTATTGCTCTGTCGGCCGCCACTAGCAGGACGTGCACTCTAGCGTGCAGGATGAATACCGCACTGTCAGTTCTGTCCATCCGTCACCATCACCTCTCCCCCACTCTCACACACCCTCCCATTTCATGCCACAATATATAAACAATCTTTCATTATTTTGATCCGCTCTTCTTTATACTTTTCTTACACATAATATTGAGCCTTGGGTTTATGTTTCACATTCTCCCATACTTTGATATACTGTCTTGGGTTGTGCACTGTGGAGTTATCATAAAATGGTTGATGTTTTAATTGAAATTGTCTGTGATTATGTTTTTGTGTTTGCTGGATGCTGATTTTCACATTTTTAGGACCTGAATTTATGTTCTGCACACAAAAACCCTCTTGACTCAAAATAAGCTTCTTTTGCTTTAAATATTGGTTTTGTAATGTTTTATTTCATAGCAACAATCAGTGTCCCTCCCTATTGTACACTGGCACTGGCCACTGGGACAGTTGTACTTGGTAATTATGGCCGTATTTTGTTGCTGCTTTTAATATGATTGAGCTGCGTCTCACAGAATGAGTGACTCTCTTGCCTCTCTGTAGGTCATGTAATCTTGTTAAAAGCCTTCATGGTTTTGGGATTATGTTATTGAAATGTCACTTAATTGGATAAACATTTTTCACACATTAAACACAGCAGCACATTCTGTTTAGTTGCTGTGGATATTGTTTACACGGCAGGGGGATTTGCGTAAGTGAAGCTGACTCTGTAAACAGCGGCTAGAGGCTTTATGTGAAAAGCAGGCTGAGAGTGAGGCATCAGGGAAAACACTTAGCCCACATATCAGAGCTACGGACATGTGCTTGGCGAGAGGGAGCGAGCACGCCGGTGACAGCGCTTAATTAATATGAGGAATTGCCTTTGTGTCCGGGTAAATGACATAAGCAGGAGCCGCTTTGTTGTTTAAACCCACTCAGCTGAGTGTTCGGAGGGGGATTTTTCTTTGTGTGTGGAGTAAGCTGTAATCTGCAAATAACATTACATCCCTGCATGGGAAGCACCGGGGAGGTTGAAGCCAATTTTTCATTCCCTGGTCCAGACTTTGTATCAGTCCTTCTCTTTTTCTTTCTTCTACCCTTTCAGCAATCACTTCCTTTCCTTTCCAGGCCCTCAGAGGTCATTTACCACAGCTCAGCTTGGTATCTGTCTTATTTAACGGCTCATTTTTCCTCAGCAAATTGTTATTTATGGGCTTTTGTTTGTTCTTAGGCATCATTACTAACAATACAGTTAATAACAATCATTTGTTATTCGGCGTTGGTGCTGATGCTTGGGATTGGGGGCAGTGAAGTGAGAATACTCATTTGGAGGTTGAAGAAAGTTTTGGCAGGGTCCATTTATAACTAGATCATTCTGGAAAGTCCAGCCTATTAATAACCATCCATTGCAGTCTGATTAGTGCTTCATCACGTAAACGAGTCTGAATCGAGGAGTTGTGTGAATTTCTCCTGTAAAAATTATTGCTAGTATCATCCATGTTTCTTTTAAACAGCTGAACTGCCAAAGTCCATATTACAGACTAGATCATCTGTAATATTCTGTTGTAGTGGATTTGTCTTTGTCCCTATAGCTACTTATGATTTAGTGTTTCCAGTATATCTCATATGTTTTCCTAAAATTTTGAGACTGTGTAGACTGTCTGCACTAGAAGCACACCGACTGGACATGTGGCAAAACAGTATACTTGTTTGTATGTACAGTATTCCATGTGCTTAAACCTATTCTTTTTAGGTAGCCACATGTACTGTATTATGTTTTTGACTTGCTCATGTGGTTCAGCAAAATAGTACTAACAAAGGAGCTCCTCATCTTACTGTTTGGAGGTTGGCATCATGTCTTCTAGCGCATGTGTGTGAAACAGCTGCATATACATATCCCGATTGTAGTATGTATGCACAGAGGCCAGAGACCTGTCCCGGGCCAGGTAACCTGCAAAAATATTTTGTAATGGGTGAAAAATGTTCACATTAATTAATGGGCAGGGGTAAAAATAGATAATGTGGGCAAGTAGCGGGTGAAATAAACACAAAATTTAAAATAAAAAGGCACAGCTTCTTTTAAACATCTAACCCAACATAATTTTATCAAGCCTAAGTAATGGATACATTTTTTGTGAAGGCCTGTGGGACAACCTTTGACCCCTCAACTCATGTCCAGCTAATAAGACGTCACCACATCAGCGTAGGCTAGGTATCATTGGGTCAAAATGGAAAACTTAAAAGCAAAAATAGCCAGTGGTGAATATAAAATGTGGACAGTATATCACTGAAGGTCAAGTTGGATGTATGGGAGAAATTTGGTGTGATTGCAGTCTGTGACAACAACTTTATCAGCAGCTTTGCTGCTTGTAAAAAGTGTCCAAAAGTGTTAGCATTTGATAGCTGCGAGCTTGGCACTTTGTCACTAAGAAACACAGCTGCAGAGCCCAGGTGCTGCGTCCATCGTCAGATACTTTTCCAAGAGTACAACTCTGAAGCTCTTTAAGCTTCGCAGTAATTCACTTTAATTTTAATTCTGGGTATGAGTCAGGTGGTGGGTATTAGGTTAAGGGGTCTGGTCAGGTCCAGATTTTATTTAGAAATGGCTGCAAGTAACAGGTCAGGTCCAATACAGAGCTTTGTAGGTGTGGGTTTGCAAAACTGGACCCATGCAGGACTGATAGAGGCACATCAATGAGCATGTCCACAGCTGACATGCACACACTTTATAACCACGGTGTCCCTGGTTTGATTTCCCATTCATATCCTATTCCTGTGCTATCAGCTATCAAATAAAGAGAAACCCAAAGACCACTGAAGCCACCATAGTTGACTCTCTCTCTCTTTATCTCTCTGTCCAAAGTAGTTGACTGGCTCCTTATCAAGCCTTAATTAGCGAAACATTTTCTACGCGTGATCTCTATTGATGTATAAGAGAAGAAAAGGCAAATTGAGTTGTAGCCTGACCCGAGCCAATCCTTCTTGAAAATGTTCCCCTTCTTTACCTTCCTGCCTCTCTCAATTTCACCTCATTCCCTCTCCCTCCCTCTCTCTTGCTCTGTCACTGCCTCTGTCTCTCTCTTGCCATGTGCAGAGAAATGAGGTGCAGCATTAGTGTGGTTTTTTTTTGCTTGCCTGTGCAATAGAAAACACTGCACGTCAGGGGCCCCGTCAGCAGATTGGGGAGATGCAGATGGGAGGTGAAAAAGCTCCCCAGTGGCAGTCGGACCCTGCTTGGATGTGATTGCACCCGCCAGGATGAAGTCAGCACTGACAAAGTGCACCCATTGATGGATGGACAAAGCTGGGAACTGGATGTGAGAATGGATGGGGCCAGAGTGGCAACTTAACACAGACAAACAAAATGAAAGACAGAGAGGAATTACCTGCTAAAGCTTTCCAGCAATACAAATCCCAGAGCAATTTACTTGCTGCTAACTGAGAACAGGAGGACTGTTTGCATCAGTGCAACTGTGCCTGACAGCAGGAAAGGCTTTCATTCAGTTGACAGAGGTTGCCTGATTTTACACAACTGTTTTATGATTGCCTGTTTTTCCACATATAGACAAATTCATACATATAACACACACGCACACAGTCGTAAAGACACACCCAGAATATGCACCTGCAACTTGAATAATCCACTTTTAATTGTTTTTTTTTTTACCCACCCCTCCAATAAATAAAAACATGAATAAAGCCAGTACCTTATTTTGTTTAGATTAGGGCTACAATAATATTATATTTTCAATCTAATAAAAACAGATTAAGTAATGAAAAGTAGCAATGGCAGGTTCCAAGCTCAGGTTGTTTTATTTAAAGTGATAAAACAGAAAAACTACCAAATCTTCATTTTTGAGAAACCAGGAAGAGCAAGTGTTTGGCATTTAAATGAGCTGAAGGTTTTATTAGTTATTCTATGTCCTCAGTTAATTTTCTGTCAGTAATTTATTCTTCAGCACTATTGCAAGCTGCATTTAGGCTGGGTAAAAGAGCTTTAAATCATCAGTTTGCTCAAGCACAGTTTAATTTGTCCTGCCTCAGAGTGGACTGTAAAACAAAAGATATTTTAGGTACCCCATTGGCTGAAGAGAACTAATAACCCCTGACTGAAGGCACATAACCTTCCCAAATCCAGGACTTGTGGGCGGTAGAAGAGTTCGGTCCCTTGTTGGGGAATAAATTCTCATTACGGTTGCACTAGCACTACATTAAATGTCAGTGTTGCTGCCGGATGGGGCCTGGAAGATTAAGACTAATGCTGTTGGCCTCAGTAACTCAGATTAGAACTATTCTCATTAATCAGAGTCTCAGGGATGGAAGCAATTTAAAGTTGTGGTCCTCTCCGAGCACGGGGCAGGGCAGCACCCTGTCACCGACAAGGAGCGACACAGTTGCACCTATTCACTACCCCTTCATTACCCGCCAAGGACATGTGAAGGCCAGTCACCCCTCCATCTCCGCTTCCAGTTAATCTGACCGCAAACCATCTCCTCTCACTCATAAAGATTGTCATAAAACTTGGTTTTAAACTTTGCACCATGATAAGTTGAAGTTTCACACCAAAGTCAGCTCATGGCTCAATATGACACTTGCAAGATATTGTAACAAGTTTGAAACCATTATTTAGTCCTCCTCAGGTATAAAATGTGCACAAAACAAAAGACAGTTGTCAAGCTTCAGCCTTCTTACTTTATGAAATAGTTCTGAAGTAAATGTAAATAATATTATCCCTTAAGCGTTGCATTCAGATCTTTCTCTACATAAACTGAAGGATAAAAAGGGTTTCTAGAAACTGCCAGATGTCCAGTGTTTGTTGCCAGTGCAGGGTGGAGTGTACCCTTCACAGTGTGTGTAATGTGGCTGGATGGCTGTGGAGTGTAGTAGTGGATATACTTGTAGCACATTTGACTTTTGATGCCACAAAGTTGAGCTGTTGTTGTGTCACAAATCAGTTTATCGTTCT
>NW_018127949.1:2409589-2430443 GCF_001952655.1 Monopterus albus
TCTTTCCCTGAATTTAAAGCTGCACTAATCAATCTTTTTATATTATCAATTAAAGTAATTATGTATGTTTTGAAAATGGACAGTCATAGCAACAAACCCTTTCAGAACTGTCACCCAACTCTGCAAGGTTTCTCAGCTATGTGGAGTCTTTTAGTGTATTATTATGCTTTTTTGGCCTCTTGTGTTGTTTTCAGCAAAAACTGTTTGGGTTAAACTGTTTATGAGCTACATACTGTACTGTATACGAGCCCGGACACAGTCAGTAGCTACTGTACTTATTGAAATAATTGGGACATTTAGTAGCTGAAGAGCAGCCAAGCAGTGAGGGACTGAATACTGGACTTGTATATTTTGAATGGTCAGAAACATGACAATTAAACAAATGTTGCTCCAGGTCTTGTGGATATGTTAATAGCTAAGTGGATTGGTGAAATAATTAAAAAAATGTTATACCTGAACATTTAACTACAGTGTTGTTGAGCTTTCTTTGCAGTATCATCATATATTAAAATCTACCTTGCAGTTCAGGGTGCAGCAAAATAAAGAGAATGTCTTAACACCAGTTGGCCACACCCCAAATATGAAAAGAGTGATTTTTAGATTTCTTATACAGGACAAAAACAACTCGATCTTAATGGAAGGGTTTTATGGACTCGTTCTCACATTACAAAAAGCACATTTTGGGAGCCATAACTGATCGTACCTATTTAATTTTTTCAGTTGTTTCATATTTCTGTATTGTGACCTCATTCTATGATGGTTACCCATGCCAGCCTGGTAAAGGAAGGGCATAGACAAGCTTTGAGGTTTAAACTGGGTGCACCCTGTGTTTGGTTCTCAATTAGCACCTGTCACAGGAGACAAGTTGCTGGGCTCATGCTCTCTGTGACACTCAATAGATGAGCTCCTGCTTTGTAAACCACCAGGGAAGAAGGCAGCTCCTTGGTGGGAGTCAGTGTATTCTGTAAACAGGGAGGCAAACGGGAGTGAATCTCTCATAAATCTTGTGGTGTAGCAGTATCATTTCCTTCAGCTGACCTTGGCAAGGTTGCAGGATGGGAAGCCTGGCTAGAGGAGAAAAAAAAGCATCATTTGATATATGGGCAAGTGGTGCGAGGTGCACCGTGAATCAAAGCAACCTGTGATTAGCTATGAAATCTTACACATGTGAACTCTCTCTTTGCTGTTGCTCATCATCCAGACGATTTACCTCTTGTCTCTTTTGATCTGGCAACTTTGGGGTCACAGAGTATGAAAAGCTGAACATAAGCCCAAAGATGATGCCAGTTTGTGGTAAGAAAATGTCAGCGATGGCTGTACATATTTCTGGTAGCTGGTTCCTTCTTGCAGGACCATCAAGCACATTTCTCTTCCCCCATTTGTTTCAAACAAATACTATCAACAGGCCATGAAGTAATCAATGAGGATAATCTATGTGGGCGCTTGTCGATATGGTAATGACTCTGTCTCATCATTACTGCTACACAGCCATAAATCATTCACTTTAGCAGAATGCTTAGCAGCTGTTGCAACAATCCTGTAGCTGTGTCGAATAAAGCACTGCCTTTTGTGATTAATGCCTCAGCATTGTGCTGTGCTGCACACTGATTGTTTTCAGAAAGCTGGATGGATTGTATATCAATAGTCCAGGGGGCTTCTAACAACAAGGTAGGCTGAAGGCATATCATTCTCACTTATCAATGTTTCTATTATGCATAGTTAATGGTGCATTCATACACAGTCATGCCAGATAGGCAGTTAAGAAACTATTTGCAATCCAGATGTAAGCACGGGAGTTTTGGCACCAACCTCCTGTTACTTTCAACTTGATTGACATGTCTTGTAATACAGAGATCGTACCCATACACTTAATTATTTGTTTGTTTGTTTACAGTAAATAGTGTAGCTAATTAATCTAGGTGTTTTTGAACAGTTTCTTAGTTACCATCTGAACCTGAGCCGGTTGCCCGTGACACACCAAGCCGATGGTCGGCCGTTGGTGAGCATCTGTCGTCCCCATCTTCATGGTGTGTCCTGCACCGTTGGCACTAGTCGGACCCTGTCAGCAGCTTTTGGTCATGTTGGATTGGCGGCAGACATTATCACATATCATCTCTGTTCCCCCAAAATGATTTGTATTATGTTTTGGTATACACACATTGTTTTTCACCAGCATAACAAGGAAATGTTACACATACTGTTTTGCTAAATATGCCTTTGCGCATTTCTTTCCTAAAGTTAGATGAGAAGACTGATCCGACTCGCATGTCTCTACAGTAAACATGATGCTTATCTTAGCTTAGCACAAAAGACTGGAAATGGGGAGACAGTTAGCCTGGATTTGTCCAAAGGAAACAAAATCATCTCTAAATTAGCATATTATGTTTTGTTTGTTTCATCTGTTCAAAAAGTGAAGTGTAAAAAGGACATGGCTTTATATGGGGTTATACTGCATGTTGGACTATGTCTCTGCTGGATACAGAGACTAGTCTTGGCCAAGAACTATTTCCATCACACAATCTCTATAAAACTACATTGTTTCTAGTCTTTGCACTAAGCTAAGATAACTAGCTGCTGGTTGTATCTTTGTATTTATGGTGCAGACAGTAGAGATCCTCTCACAGAACTCTTGACATCAACATAAATGTAGTTAAGCTAGAAATTGCCTTTCCTTCAAAACATATTTCCTGAACATGTTTTTAAAGAGGAGTGTTATAAAAATGATGTAAGGGCTACATACTGAAGATGAGGGTCAAACAATAATGATACTTACTTTAGTAATTTCTATGGTCAGAAAAAATAAATAATTGCTTCTGATATTTTACTAATAGTTTCCAGACTCCATGAACTCCTAGCAAATGTGAAACACTTACAAAACATTAGAATTCTTGTCCACAGTTCTAGAGCTTGTTTGGCCAAATCTCATACTGAACTTAATTTATTTTGGCCCTGACTCCCAGAGAGGTAGGAAGGAGTTGCAGATGTAAGCTGGGTGAGGGAACAAAGACAATTAAAACTGTCTACATGAGTGTCAACAGCAGCCAGGCTGGAAGCAATTTATTCAACCAATCATCCAAGTGTACCGATGTTCTGCTGCTGCTAATGGTACACTGGAAAATGTGATAGTTGTTTCCTCCCTATGAATCACTAGAGGCAGGATGCTCACCGGACACAAAGTGGATTGTTCAGTCTTCTGATAGCCATTTAAATCCTGTTATGAATAACGTCTTGAAAATTGAACATGACACTCAAGCACTTTATTATCTTTGTGTTTTTAACCTTGGACATTCACTTGCTTGTCCAACCTCCTTTTGAAGGTGCTCTCTTGATATGTTGTACTGTACCCGTGCATTTTTCATTGCCAGTAGATGGTAGTTGTGAACAAACAGATAAAACAAGAGTGAAAGATGGTACTTAGATGATGTATGTGTCTACCAGTACAAAAAGCATGGTGAGAGAGCTGCAGTAATGGGTCCTAAAATGCTTTCAGATGACACACAAAGCAGGAGATATGAGATATGCTGTTTTTTTCCTCATCTGTGGTGAAATACCATTGCATTATCCTGTGAATGCTGTTTAATGTTGGAACAGTTAAACCTTTCATGATATAATTTATCGTCTTGTAATTTAAGCCATGGGACAGTTTCACTCAGTTTGCGGATGTGAGGCAGTTGTGGGGGTAAGAAAACAACAGCTATCAAATAAATCACTCAAGCAGCTTTCTTTAAGCTGTCTTGAATGAACAAAGCCTGTAATCATTTTCAGTGGGTCACCTCGTTAAACTCACGCTATTTGTGTGAGTTTGTGAATATGTGAGTTCCCCGTTACCCAGAGGCATGTGCTCAGGGTGGTTCGTACTGTAGTTTCTTTCTGTCCAGCTGCTTTTTCAGGTCCAGCTGCTAATGCAAAAAAAAAAAAAAAATAAATAAATTAAATCCACCCCAAACAGGCCTCTCTTCAGTCCCTCCTCACTGCTGTAGAGAGCTTCCTCCCCCCTTGGTCCTGAGCTGACACCAGAGCCAGCCTTTGCCCTGATTTAAGACCCTGGCCTCCTGATGACCCAGCTTGCTGCTCTCTCCCTCCCCTGCTCTATCTCTGACTCTAGTTTAGCTCGACATGGGGAAGTGCTTGCTCATTCTTTCCTCCACTCATTAATCCAGTGAACAATGAAAGGAGCTGAGCACAAACACAGTTATGCTTAAATCTTTAATGTGTAGCCTTTACTTTTCTGTCCTTTGTTTTACGAAGCCAGGGCTTTTGTCAAACAGATTTTGAAATGTATTCAGTGTCTAATGTAGCTATGCTCTGAAGGAGCGGATTAGTGTGATGGAGTTTCATTAGCACATTATCTGTTTTCGTGTCACAGGCTGGGAATCACAGTAACCCTGACTTTCCTGCTCTTGATGTTTTGGCAGCAGAGAGCGTGTTTGATGATTCATACACTCCAAATGAACGTCATTACTTCAAGACAAACGACCAGCCCTTGACCTAGACACTTGGACTCTTGTACTTGTTTTTGTACAGAGATATATTGCTTCTAAATACATACATATATTATTTATGTGTGCTTAAGTTACTGCTTTTGTTGTCTCAGCACATGCAAAGGCCAAAGCTGTGGCCTTGGGCCAGGTGACAGGACATTTTGTCATGGTTTTTCATTCTCATGCATAATTAAAAAATTTAATTACTTGTCATGTACAAATTATAATGCTGCAGGAAACAGACTACATGAAAACATATTTTATTTTCCATGAGACTGACATGAAATCAATTAATCCTGCTGTATTATTTTATGCTGGACAGGCAGTAGGAGAGAGAGGATGGAGATTGGCTACAGCTGTTCTCATTGGTGCAGCCATATATTATAGCTGGCGTGTGTGACAGCTTCTGAGGAAAATGGCTGAAGGGTATCAGGCAGGTGATTCGACTGTAAAAAGAATAACACTGTGGTATACAAACAGTTTTCAGAGACAGGTATAAGATTTGTGGTGGTGAAGAGGCACTTTACTGCTGTGCTGCATGTACTCTGGGTTTCCCCATATTTTTCCCAACAATGACTTTCTGTCACTATTTATGATGAGCTCTTGTCGTTTTCTGTGTGCGCGCCAGGAGTTGTTGTCATATAGTTTCTCATGCTTAGGCCCTATTTGAGACTTAGCACAAATCTTTGTTTATGACTTCACTGTTTTAGGTTTGATAAGATGCTTGTAGTCAGTATCATTTATGTGAAAGTTAACATGGGTCTCAAACATTTTCCCAACCTGCGTCAGTCCTTAAGTCGCTACACTGTAAAGTGTCTGAAATAATCTGATGTTCTCTCAGAAACTAAATGTAAATAGATTGGTTCCATGCCATATTAATCTGGTTACCACATTCAGAAGCATTTAGATGTAACGATATAACGCTGTTAAGTGTTACCTTAAAAATATAAGTACATTACTTTCCCTGCTGACTAATACCCAGCATCCTAGTGAACTGCCCTTCACTAAAGCAGTTCAGTTATGTTTAGGAACCATTGTTAGCTTCTTAGCATACTTTTCAGCATGCATGGCTGTTGGCTTAAAATTCTCCAGAAAGATAGCTTTCTTCTTTCTTCTTCTACCTAAAATTATAAAATATTTAATACTTATTTAGTCGCTGTTCTCACATTTATCGTTGCATTACACCAAAAGCTGATATGGTTACATTGAAACTAATGAGCAGTTTCTTGGCACAGTTAATAAAGTCTTTGAAAAATATTGTTTAGTACTAACAATTGACTGTAAAAATGACTGACAGGCTAAGAACTCCCAGAAGTGAAGCCACCATGAAGTGATTGCCCCCTTGTGGCTGGTTGCTATTTAGGTCATAAATCCCGCTTTCTTCATGTTAGTGGATGGGACATGAGCCAAATTAAAAACTCAATTACAAATCAAAACACTAATGTGTGTACAAGTGTTTATTTTTCTGGTAAGTTTTATTTTTAATTGGTTATTTAATGATACGGAAAGAGGTGTATTTCAGTTGATTTGACAGCTTTGATTGGCAGTCTGATGCTGTCGCTCCACTTGTGGTCGCTAATGCGCAGAATCTGGTTGCAAAAAAGCAAGATGTCAGCCACTGTATTCACGATATTTTGGCTTCATTTTTGCATAGTGGAGGGAAGTGGTGACACCATGTCCATTTTGTATAGCTTGATGGTGCTAACACAGTTCTTGCACAGTTTTAGTATCTCATAGTTTTAATGGGTATTTTTACACAAATGTGTAAATGGAAATCAGTGAAGCGCAACAATATAGCTGTGCACGAATCTGTCTGCTAAACATTTTAAAGTATCTTCAGCCAGTCCATCTATTTCCAGGTTCTTTTTTTTGTTTGTTTGTGAGACACAACAGCAAACAGTCAGATTTAAAAGGCAAATTTCTGCCATCAGATGGAATAGCTCATAATAAATGTACCTAGTGGCTGGTTTGTCTGTAATTGTGATGATAATTTAGTAAAAACTATTAAATTACATCGTTCAGTCACTGCTTCATTGTTGATTTACTTTATTTAAAAAATGTAACAAGCTAATTACAGTATAAATTTAAATCAGATTAAATTTAAATGAAGACAGAATATTTAAAAAAATCCCTTTTTACAAACAAATAGAGGTAATTACTTTAGCCACACATTCTTAAAGCCACAAAATGTGATTATGAGCCCACCCACGGAGAGTGAAATTCAAAATAATTTGTGTGTATAATGTCAGGTGACACACACACACACCAGATAACACAATGCACAATCCTGCAGAGGTCAAATAACACTTCACCAGTGGACCAGCTGAGCCATAGCACTCACAGCCACAACACCACAAAAAAGGAATTGTGAGTGATTCTGGGAGCTGACAGCAGCCAGGCAGTTTTTTTTTCTCCTCTGGGTTAATTCAGTGGATGAAACGCTGTGGCACGTGATGTGTCATATATCAAAGGCAGGGCATCAGTAATCTTTGCTCAAGGGCATGGATAACAGGCAGATAGACATGTGAATGAGATGGGGGGTGGGGTGTTTTGGGGAGTGGCTCATCCCTTTCTGCCATCACTGCAGAGAAGATAGAAGAAGATTTATGGGACATCACAGACCACATACAAGCAGGATGACCATCTTAGATGTGAACCCCTCCTCTCAGAACCTTCCTCCATCTTGTCTTTTTTTATGCAGCACTCTACCAAGCGAGTGACTCACAAATCAGATATTTTATAGATGTAATTGGGTTCCTTTTTTATGTTTCTCACCATAGCTATCAGGACTTCTGTCAGCCTTTAAGCTCTGTACTTTTTTCCAAGCCCAAATCCAACTTTTTGAGAGCCATGCTCCATGATTGAAATAATCTTAGAATAACCATCAATTTTCTCTAGGGATTTCCAAACAAAGAGCTGTAACACAAGCATATCTAATGTTCAGGATACTTGTATTTGTTTTTACACATTAGCAACCCATTGACATTTCATAAACACAGATGGTTTGGAATTCGTCCAGTTTCCAAAAGTACAGCACAAAGCACAATAGTGTTACGCATTATTTAATTACAGTCATCTGTAATGCTGTCACTTTGACTCCACCTGTGTTGTGTGGCTCAGCGCTGAAATGCTTAACAGAGTCTTGCATGTAAAAGCCAAGCGACAGGAATTAGGGACAGTAATATGTTTACATTTTAATCGAGCCTGATCACTGAAGTTCTGCTGTTATGGCCTGTCTGATTGGATGAAATCTGGTCCACAGTGATTATGGTTATGAGGACAGATGATCTCCGAGGTATGCAGTGCCATTTGATGATTTCTTGGATTTTCTGGAAGAGAGGTCTTCAGATCTGCCTCACAGGTCGTAGATGATTTCTGAGGATCACAGCTGTTGTCCTCCCTCAGGGCACATTTATGTGTTATCATTCACTGTAAAACTTATTTATAAATGAAAAGTCCCTTTGGGTGTATCAACAGCACTGCACACAACAGAAATATCTTGGAGTGCTTTTAAGCTTTTGAATTGAGAATTAAAATGTGCTGTTTTTAGTGAAGCTACAAGAATGAAACTTTGTTGTTTTGAATTATGATACAAGTCTTGCTGTAGACTGCATAGTACTCTGGCAGACCAGTACACAAATCAGCACACATATGCTCTGGGAGAAAGAAGAAACATCACCGGAGTAGCCAGCAGATTCAGGTAATCGTTAGGGTCCAAGCTCTTCAGCTCTTTTTTTAAATCTATTGAAACAAAACAATATTTGTTGAGCTTAATATCCTACAGTAGGATTTAAAAGGGAGGCCTTTTATGCCCTTGTGTATGTGTGCACACATAGTCCATCAGATCGAGTCAATCATGCTGCACTTTGGATGTTCCCTGTAGCGAGGAAGCACCAAATTTCACGTAATTCTGCTAATTGACCTGAGTGAGGAATGGCATCAGGGTGCATCATGACATCTACAGTGAGTGCTCACTTGTTATGTAAAGAAACTTATCAGACTATGAGTAAATGCAGAATTACGCACCTTTTCTACAATTGATTTAGTTGTGAAGTTGCATTTAATCGTTGTCGACTGTGCGTGAGCATGTTCGGTATTTATTTGGGTGACATCTGTGGCCTTGTGATATAGATTGCAGTCAAGGAACAGAAACAGGACAAACCACAACTTTGCTGTATATCAGGTTGCTTGCCAGGAACTATTGAACTTTTCTTCAACAGGTCATCCAGACTGACAGCAGCGAAAGGACAATAGGATCAACTTAAATGCTGGGAAACAAAGTGAGTCTGGTCTCTAATTCACATCTGATACACCACAGATGCACTGGTTATGTTCATGTACTGTACCTGTCAGGAGGTATAAGCAGGAGGAGGAAGTGGCTGTGTTCATCAGGGGATATCCTTCCTCTCAGCAGTGGCGAGGGGGAACGCCCTGCTCACACAAAGGGTAGCCTCACTCCTTCGCACTGTTTATTTTTAGTCATAACATCCACTCGAATTGAAAGTATGGGTCAAGGTGAGGCTAGGACACTTGTGAGAAGAGGGTGCCTGATGAACAACAAACAGATGTTCTTTGATGATAATTGCAGAGAAGGGGAAAGGGAGTGTGGAGGACAGGCTCACTTGCTGAGGCTGTCCCTCCACCCTCTGAAGGCCTTTGGTGGTGTGTTGTTTAGCCCCAGGAGTACTGGGTATACTGGTTTTAATTTTGTACATGAGTTTATCATGTACCATCATACCATAGCACAACTGAACCAATAGCTGTAACACTTCAATTGGCAGCAGATTATATTGTTTACTGCTAGAAACATGACAGATCTTCAGGGGAAGGTGTTGAGAGGGGACCCCTATTAACTTACCCATCTTACTAACAGTTATAACTTTATAACACAGCAATTAATCACCCAAAACATACTCTCTTTATCATGGCAAGACACCGTGGCCCAAAACCATTTGTGACCAAACTATTTGTAACATTAATAATTATGTTCATAAAATTAAACAGTCAAACAGCATGTTGTGTATATCACTTTCAGTTATGACTAAGCATTGCATATCTGTTGTTTGCAAACGTCATATTTCCTGAACAACCACACTGGAGAAATAGATGTACAAGGCTAAAGAGAGGCCCTTAAATCCTGTAGTCTGGCAGAGAAGAGGCAGTTGGTCCTAACAACTCATAGATACCATATACACTGTGTATATATCTGGATAACAACACTGACTATATATAAAAGATGGACGAACCTTTCTGGTTTGGTTTTTTAAAGTTATTCGGTTATTAATAACCTAAAGCAATAAGTGTTTTTAAAGTATGTGATATCTTTAAAAATAGCCTGTTTTTATTAATGTTTGAGTTAGCTAATATTTTTGTAATAGGCTACTCTTGATAGTAGAAAGGGCCACAAACATATTTAAAGACCCAGTCATGCAAAAAGGAAAAAAAAAATGATGCCATGAAACTACCAGAATCTTGAAAAAATACCATGATACAAATATTTGTTCAAACCACCCGGCACTAGCCCCAGGAGTTAAAGTGAGCCTGCTGGTGCCATTATAAACCATTATTTGCCAGAGGTGACTCATGTTCATAGTAGCAGCCACAAATTTGAATGCCAATATCCTTGCCTTAAACTGACCTAGAAAGGAAAAAAGTTTGTCAGTCGGCGACATTCTTTCTTAACGTGAAAGGTTAGAGAGCCACGGCCCTTAATCAAGTGTGACCGTCAGCCGGCGCCCTCTAAAATGTAGCTGTAAAGACAGGCTGCCAGTGCTACAGGCGATGAGCGCTAGTGCAGAGTGATTGATTTGTGTAAATCATTTTCTTTTTTTGCTCTCTCCTTCTTTTTTACGAGCATCAGTAGAGGTGGAGGATGGTGAGGATACCATCATGGGATTAAATATAGCTCCTCCAGGCTGTCCTGGTGATTAATGAGCTGCCACAGCATTCCCAACTGTCACTAAGAGGAGCATGGGTTCAAACCATGTCTAGACTGATGATACAGAGGATAAAAATCAGTTGTGTCATTATGTCACTAAAGTCCTGTAGTTCTGATGTTGATCTAGCAACATTGTGACACGCTGGTTATTTCAACATACAGTATCAGTTCCATCTTCGGGGTAAATTTGCAGGTTTAATATTAGAATTATTGATTTAGATTAGTTTTAGTGTTTGGGTCAGGATTCATAGCATTTAGTTGAAGCTATAATTTATTAGTATTAAAAGTTTAGAATAATTTTTATCACTGTTTTAAAATAGCGATTTGATGTGGAATGACTTTTAACAGGTTTTGGAGTTGCTTGTTTACTTCTTTCTACTGCAAGTGCTTCAGGTGTGGCCCATCAGGTCTGACCCTGTCTCCGTATTCTATTCTTCTGATTGACTACTGCAGCAAAAATCAGGCAAGACAGGAAAATGTGTTGACAGTGTTGCAAACGAAGGCACGTGAAGATAGTTTGACCAGCCAGCTAAAATTACCATCCCACAAGTTTTACCTAACACGACACTGTCTATCCATGTATGTGCATTCACAACTTCAGTTAAAAAAAAAAAAAAAAAAATCCCTGAACAAGTAGTCAGTCCCAGTTTCCATCTCAAATTGGCTGGTCTGTTGTAGCCCAGTGTTTACTTTTTGAAGCAAATGTGGTAAATTCAATTGAATTCAATTTCTAAAACAGCGCCCAGTAGTCTGATGTGAGTGTAAGTGACGTCACCGAATGAAAGCCTATTAATCACCTGGTGTAGACTCCAGTGTGCCTCATCTGATACTCATTGTCATTCAAGTATCTCTTATACACCTGAGATCTAAGAGATTTACTGAGAATGGATGTTATTTCACGTTTGCTTTTTAATGAGGTATTTATATCTCTGATATTGATATAGGTGTTGGTCTCCCCTCGCAGTTAGCTGTTTTGCTCATCAGATCCTCCAGATTTTTTTTGTCTTGTTTTAGAGTTTGGTTCTTGTAATGTCTTCTGACCTTTAGCACTGAACCAGATAGCTGGGCAGAGGGCTGTGAGGACAGAGGCTGTACATCTATCTCTCCCCAAGGAGTGTCGTGTTTCTCTTTCCACCATTTATTTGAAAGCTATCGTTTCCTGGGATTCATCACTGAAAAATGGCATTGATTCTCTGGATGATAGATGCTAAGAGTCCTTTTATTGACATCCCTATTGGCAGGCCTGTGTAAATTCTGCATCCTATTACCCCCGGAGATAAATGATACACCTTGTGAACAGGGAGGATGTAGCTGAGTCGATGGTAATGTCTGAGCATCTCTTACAGTGGCGGGTGTCGTTGCTGAACAGCGTTATTCATTTTGTCAGAAAACACCTTATCAGTCACTGTGCTGAATAATTAAACACAGTAAGAATGATGGCAGATAATGTTCCCCTGCCAAGCACGCAGACAAAGAAATAAGAGTGACTACAGATGCTTTTATTCAGCTCTGTGTTGTAGCTACTTTAGGAAGGTCAACTCTTAATCTAAAGGTGTTTTTGAATCTAATATCCCTGTCTGGAAAGTTTGCTGTAGCATTAAAATGACTTATGAAAAGCCTTAAACCTACTGCATGTGCCATGAAGCAGCTCGTTTCTTTGCTCCATTGTTTACAAGGGCTATTTTTCTTTGACTCTGTGAGGTTTATTGCATCTTAATCCTACCCTTTTGAAGCACTGCCTGCAAGGATGTTAAATAATGTCCTGCTGCCAACCGTTTTCTCCATCTCAATTTGTTTTAGAGCAGTACACAATTTAACCTTCAGAATAGCATTTGCAGGTTCATAACACTTGGAACAGGTGTAATTTTTCTAACAAACAGAACTGCAATGTGACCCTATTTATCTCTGTTTCCTATAATGTATTGTATTAATCTGTGGGCCATTCATGAGCCATTATTTCAGCAGGGCAATAATTCACTCTTGTTGTTCAGCCTTGCTACTGGAGAAAGTCTTTCTAGTTATACTTTAGTGCTCCACCATGCAGCTCGCGTGGGATCTGTTGGAGTTTGGTTTTGTAGCTTTGTGCACAAGAATCGAGAGAGTGAAATGGACCTGTGATTTAGCCTCTTGAAAGTGTGAATTTTCTGACTTGTGCTTGAGGCTCTTCTGCTTGTTTTAATTTACAGATAACCCTGACAATTTATCTTTATTTAATACTCAAAGCCAATTGATCTTATACAGGAGATCTAATTGCAACTTTAGATACCAATAGATTGTATGTATACATAGTCCAAACCAACGGTCTATTAAATAAGGGATAAGCCAAAATATCAATTATCATTTTTAATTCATTCATTTTGACTTTCTGATGAAAGAAACTATGAACACATTTACACCGAGGCTGCAGCTAAGAGCAGAGCTGTGTGGTTACTGCAAGTTCAACCCCTGTGCCGTTTCTTCTTCTTGTTCCAAAGATAAATTAGCAGCTTCTAAATAATGCAGTGAACCCTAATTCTCTTTGATTAGTAGTGAGTTAGATGACGGCGACCCACTGAAATTGGTCATCAGCATAAATAACGAGCGAATGAACTGATAAAATGCAAAGTCCTCAGCCATCATAAATCAAATGGAATCCACTGGCCATGGAAGCGAGTGGAATTAGAAGTCCATGCTCCTATTAATTATGTTGCCTTGTGGAGGCGACAGCGTGATAAATCAGTGCTGAAAGGGCCTTCACTGGCTGAGCCTGAGGAGTTAGACTGCCTGCAAATTGCTTTGTGTATGCTCTTAATTGTTTCTTAAGTAACCCACCTTTTTGAGGCAGTTTGGAAAGGTACTCTACCAAGAGGGGTCAAGGAAGTCAGAGCCACTGTTTCTCTATGATAACGTTATAGAAAGTCATCTCTCCTCCTGTCTCTTTCTTTTAATGTGTCTCTATTTATATGAATTGGTGATAGCAACTCTCCAGTGTAAAACAAGTATGCACACAACGTTAGACAAAACAATTAAAAGAACAAAGATAAACCAAATATTATATTGTCAATTTATGAATACATGCAGAAGAATTTGTTTGTATACATACTATCATCAATACATTTATAAGTATAAAATGCATTACCTTCACAGGGAACTAAAAATGTTTATCTAACAACTCCTACAATATCTTAGTCAGTACTGTGGTCATTAACTTGAACTAACATGTTGATCTACCTAAAAACTTATTTGGGATAGAGTTGGATGGATTTTGATTTTCTTCATATCTTCTGCAACACTGTAACATGTGAATCAAAGCCACCTTTCTTAATTAGGTAACTTAAGTATTCACTTTGATCATTTCCTCTCCGTGTATTTTCATTTGCTTCACAAACACATGCCAGCGCGGTTTTATAAATGTATTTTTAGTGTCACATCCTTTATTTCACCCAGGTAGTGTTATCTTTCCAAAATGGATTATATTAAATTATTTCAACTTTTGATGTGTGTAATAATGATCAGGGCTCTGAGAAACATGTAATTAATGTGAATACTGAGGCAGTCGTGAGCTGTTGCTCTTTAAAGTAGAACTAACTATAAAACTTCATTTGTATTTGTTGAGCAGTGGGCATCATCTAGCATGAAATGTAAAGTTTCCAGAGCATTTAGCAGGAATATGCACTTAAGCTAAATTGTGTGTGCTGCCTGAAATGCCAGCAGTCATGCAATGTCAGCGCACAGCTTTGTGCACGTCCGCTGTCAGTGTGTACACTATGTGATGAAGGGCTTCAGTGCTTTGATCTACTGACTGTTTTGCAAGGTGTGTGTGTGTGACTGTTGTCATAAGGTTTTTTTTTCCGATTAACCATCTACCCTATAAAATCTCATAAAATACATGTTTTTTATTAGTAGTACAAAAAATGAATAGCCTTGCTCTGAACTTTTCAAGTTGCAAAAATTGAGGAACTTACTGAGAATAGAAAGTGAAATAAAAAATTAAACAATATAAAGAAATTCTAATTGTTACAATGCAAGTCAATTTACTGTACCATATCAGTCTTCTATCAACTCCCAGGAAGACAGCAAACAAGCAGTGTAACAGAGAATTATAATCCCTTGCACTACTAACTACTGAAATACTCACATTGCTGTAAAGTGATGCTAAGCAATGTGCTGAAGACGGCATTGAACACTGAGATTTTGTTTTTCTTGAAAAATGACAAATGTTCTGTCACTCTGATATAACACAGCTGCAAATTTTGACTTTTGAGAAACTGTGACCAGTAAATGTTTGGCATTGTTTTATTTAAATGACTCGAAAGGATGAAATGATTCTTAATATTGTATATAATATTTTCTGTTATTCAACTCATTGTGTCAGGACTAATGTGTATACATGTATGTATCTGTACATAAGCATACATGGCACATGGTGGTGGCTGCCCTTCTGTTGACATTCAGCCTCTCGTATATGCTAGAGTTTAAATAATGCTCCTGTGCAGTTGGAGGAATAATGGTGTGGACTTTCATGACATTGCGTCATTGCCAAGGTGACGGACTCGAGGACTGATTGCTCCCTCTGTCTCTCTCTATCTGTCCGCCCCCCCCACTTCTCACCTTGTCAATAAGCATCCTCTTGTCTGATGGAGTCACATCAGGGCACTGCAGCTGACACCATGGTGTCTTTATTTCCTGCAGCAGTCCTTTTACAACACACATCAGTGGTGATTAATACACTGACAGCAGCCAGGAGGTTAACCCCCTGCTGCCAGCCAGATACTGTTGCTAACAAACACACAGTTCTCACCTTACATATCTAACTACACTATACCACACTTTCTTCTTTAATATATTATCTATATAATCAAAGACAAGAAAGAATAGTGTAGGGTTTCATTTGCTTGCCCAGCACTGTACACTTTAGATTTGATTGATGGAAGCAGATGATACTTGATATTCAAAAACTGTCTTTTACATTAAACCAAATGGCTGTTCCCAGTTGCAGCTGTCTGCACGGATGTTAAATCGGAGGTCTTCCGATTTAAATTTATGGCATCCATTACTCAAGAATTTACATGTCCAGGTGCTGCATCTGTTTGGCTTCAGGTAGGGGTCACTTTGATTTATTAATATCCATGGTTTCATCTGCTAGACAATCACTGACATATTGTCACTTAGGGCAGCATGTCTCTCTGACTTTAACAGCTGTGACAACCTTCGTGTTATCAGCTCCCTGGCTAATTATGCAATGCTCAGACCGAAGATGTCCGTATCTGCAGGAAGAGATTACATACAGCGCTCAATGCTTATAATAGCCAGTAAATAGCAAATCATAGACTTCAGTCTGAATGAGGATTGTCTCATTATATATTATTTGCTTAATAGTTGAACTCTCATGTTAGAGAATATAAGTAAACAGACTTCAGGAGTGATTGGACCATCTGGGTCATTCAGAGCCATATGTTCACACCTTCATTGTAGTTGCACAGGTTCATGAAAACAGTTTGTTTGCTAGAGCTGGTTATATCTGTAGTCACACAGCTTTTTAGAGCCAAGTAGCTGTTGGGTGAAGGAGTTTATATTTGTGCTAGAACATTGGGAGAACTAATGGAGTAGCTGAGCAGCAGAAAATTAATGAATAGTAGTTCTGATCATTTATTAACTGTTTGTCATTTATCAAGCAAAAATGCCAAACATGATCTGGTTCCAGCTCCTGTAATATGAGGACGTACTTCTTTTCTATGAAAAAAAAGAAATTTGATACAAACCCACGTTGGCTTTGGGAACTTATGTTTACTATTTTTTCACTTGTACTGTTGTCTAGCTTGAACAATTAATTGATGTATATTAAAAATCATTGATATACTAATTTGGAAGTGAAAATTAACCAGTATCTGCAGCCCTACCCCAAATCTCACAGTAACATATTGTAACCAGACATCTTGGGATCACCTGTGGTATGATCTAAAAAAGGCAGACATTTTAGATACATTTCATCACCTTCTTGTAAACTCCTTGCGTGCACTGCCTGCATGAAACTGCGATTCAGCTTGGAGACTGTGCTAAGCAGCAGACGATCAAGGTATAAGCAGGGGGCTACCAACCTGTTTGGCACCAGACATCACCATCTCTCTGCTCACAGTGCATGTCAGCAGGATGGACCACTGAAGGCCAAAGGTGGCCCAGTTGTTAGGACATAGCAAATGTCATGGGCCAAGAGAGAGAGAGCGTCCCCTCGAGTCCCCCAGATGCCGCTCCCACCTCTGATCATTAACTCTCACACTGAGATAGTAATTAGGGGTTCTCGCGGCATAAGACAGATTCAGCATCAGACCAAATTTTCTAAGCTGTCATTCCAATTAAATAGGGCAGGGCAAGATGGATCAGCTTGGCTGTGTGTTAGTATTGATGTCAGTTTATCATGGGGACTCTACCTCAAGCCACAAGACTCCGTCTGAACATGCAAAAATCTGGGGCTGAAGATGTTTAACTGCTATTAGTTGTATCGTATGGCTCATATAGTATAGCATAAAATGCATCCCTTCATAGCCCAGTATAAGTATTTTGTTATGACTCAGAATCAGAGTTAAGCTGCTCATTTAAGTCTGGCTTTAGCCTCTGCTCCTCAAGCAACTCACAAATTATAACCTTTTCTCACAGTACAAGCTAGGACATGTTAATTGGATTTGACAAGGGCATATTATGCACAACAAATATGCATAATTTGGCAAAAATGAAACAGAAAATTGGAAATAAAGAAGAGAACAAAGTAGATTTACATGGTCGGGTAGTCTGAATGTCTGGTATCGTATTCTCTCCTCCTGTCTGCATAAAAAGGCACAGAACTGTAACAATGGGTATCAGTGGAAAGTGCTTTAAAGTTAAAGCTGATGGATGGCTTGTCAAAAAAAATAATTGCACTGGTTGGAAAGTGGGCCTGCCTGCTTAGAGGGGGGAGAGCAGAATCTACAGAGAGGATGATGGGAAGTGACAGTGGTCTGTCAAGATGCAGTGGCTGCCCAGAGTAGTGTGAAGCCCCAGCTAGAAGGTGGCAGAACAGAACAGGCTGTCAGAGCAGGAAAGAGCCTTTTAATACATGGAAAAGAAAAGGAATCCGCCTGTCAGACGTGTTCTGCCAGTGGAGGGAGGTAGGAGTATAGTGAATAGGTGTAGACGTGGTAGAGCTGGGTGAAACCAGCACGCTACAGGTAGAAGCCAGATGTGACAGATCATCAGTTGCTAGTGGCTGCTACTAGTTACAACTGGTTCCTTTTACTGTGACAATTCATTAATCAGTTTGACAGATCTAGCCTTATTACATGGACTATCTGACACTTAAGCAGTTGGGGGGGAGCTGTGGTTCAGGAGGTAGAGCGGGTTGTCTCCTAACTGGACGATTAGGTTCAAGGTTCAAGGATTTTATTGTCAATTCACCATATGTGCAGGACATACAGAAAATCGAAATCTCTTTTGTCTCTCACCTAGTATTGGGTGCCATAACTTTTAGGAACTAAAATAGAATGAAGTAGTATTAAAAATAGAATAGAATAGAATAAGAACTGGATTGACATAATTAGGATAAATCTAAACGGTACAGCCAATAAACTGTGACTCCAAACCGAGTACAGCCAGTGACACTAGTGGGAGATTGTCAGATGGTTCAGCATCACCAGGGCGTTGGTGTTGAGGTGCAAATAGCATGTGAGGTATACATGGACAGTATTGCAAATGACCAACAGCAGCAGATATCCTGGCAAAAAAACAGTCAGCAGCAGATTTACATATAATATAACAGAAGGTAAAACAGCAGCTGTAGTTTTTGTTGTTGTTTTTTTTTTTTTGTTTCCCCAACAGTCAGCAGCCGATTTACCTGTAATATAACAAAAGGGGGAATATATTGAGTTTGTGCAGACAGTCTTTCTATATCTTTTTGTGTTCTGTGGTGGGTTACGGTCCAGGGGCAGAGGGGGAAGGTAGTGAACAGTGTTCAGCATCCTCACAGCTTGGTGGATGAAGCTGTTTGTAAGTCTGGTGGAGTGGGCCTGAAGACTGATACCTTCTCCCTGAAGGCAGGAGTCTGAAGTTGGAGTTTATGGGGTGGGAGGTGTCATCAGCAATGCTGATGGCTCTGCGGGTGAGGCGGGTGTTGAAGATGTCTGTAAGGAAAGGCAGAGGGGCACCAATGATCTTGCTGGCTGTTTTCACTATGCATGGCAGGGTCCTTCTGCAGGAGGCAGCACAGTAATGACGCTCTCGATGGTGCCCCAGTAGAAAGAGCGCATGATGGGGGGTGGGACACTAGTTCTCCTCAGTTTCTTCTTAGCTTTTGTAGAAGAAGCTGGAAAGAACTGATACTGTGCAGCAGACAGAAACACCCACCTATGGCAATTGTTGGTCCAGGAGAGGTCCTTGGAGATGTGCACCCCCAGGAACTTGGCATTGCTAACTCTCTCCAGTACAGCACCGTTGATGGTCAGTGGTGGATGTTTTAGAGGTTTTCTCCTGAAGTCCACAACAATCTCTTTAGTCTTCCCCACATTGAGGGAGAGGTTGTTGTCCTTACACCACTGGACCAGTTGGCACACCTCACTCCTGTAGTAATGAGGCCAACTACAGTCATGTCATCTGCAAACTTGACAATGTGGTTGGTGCTGTAGGTTGGCACACAGTCATGGGTCATCAGTGTGAAGAGCAATGGGCTGAGCGCACACCCCTGTGGAGCCCCTGTGCTCAGCCCGACGGTCTTGGAGATGTTGCTGCTGACCTGCACATTTTGTGGCCTCCCTTGTAGAAAGTCCAGCACCCAGTTGCAGAGAGAGGTTTTGAGTCCCAGGTGTCCAAGTTTTTGTGTAAGCTGCTGGGGAATGATTGTGGTGAATGCTGTGAAATCTAGTAACAGCATTTGCACCTAAGAGTTCTTTTAATCTAGGTGGGTGACAACTGGATGGAGAAGAGCAGTAATGGCATCCTCTGTGGACCTGTTTGACCTGTATGCAAACTGAAATGGGTCGTGAGAGGGAGGAAGGATGGACTTGACGTTCTGCATGACCAGCCGCTCGAAGCACTTCATAATAATTGAAGTCAGTGCTACATGCCGATAGTCATTGTAACTGGTTGATTGGGGCTTCTTTGGAATTGGAATTATTGTGGCGGACTTGAAACACGTGTGAACAACTGCTTGGTTCAGAGAGATGTTAAAGATGTCCGTGAGGACATCCTTGAGCTCCTCGGCACAGTCCTTTAAAACATGACCAGGTATGTTATCCGGTCCAGCTGTCTTGCATGGGTTGATCCTGGAGAGGGTCTTCTTCACGCTGGCTGCGGACAGACACACAGCCTGCTCGCCCGGGAAAGGAGTGGTCTTCTGTCTTTCAAAGCGGCCAAAGAAGTCATTGAGGCTGTTCAGCAGAGAGATGTCACTATCACATTTCTGAGGTGGGGGTTTATAGCCTGTGAGGGTTTGGATGCCCCGCCAGAGACTCTGTGCATCTCTAGTGTTGCTGAAGTTTCCAGATATTTTCTTGCTGTATTGGTGTTTTGCCTCCCTGATTCCACAGGGCAGGTTGGCTCTTGCTGTTGCTAGGCCTGCGGTGTCGTTGGCCCTAAAGGCTGCATCCCGAGCCCTCAGTTGTCTGTGAACCTCACCTGTCATCCATGGCTTCTGGTTGGCACGAGCACTGATATTTTTGCAGTAAGTGACATCATCAATGCACTTTGTGATGCATGCTATGATGGCCTCAGTATATTCCTCTATGCCTATGTGATTGTTATGAGTGGCTGCTTGTTTGAAAATGTCCCAGTCTGTAGTGTCAAAACAGTCCTTCAGAGCAGAGGAAGCTCCCTCCTGCCACACACGTACCTCCAATTGTGTTAGTCTGATGACTGGGTCTGTATACAGGTCTCAGCATGATGGTGATGTGATCAGAGAGACCCAGGTGGGGGAGAGGGGAGGTTTTGTATGCTCCCTTGCATGCGGTGTACACAAAGTCCAATGTGTTGTCTCCTCTTGTTGGAAAGTCCACATGTTGGTGCAGATTGGGCAACCTTTAAATCCGTGTGATTGAAGTCCCCAGCTGTGATGAGGAATCCGTCTGGGTGCGCTGTCTGTTGTTCACTGATGGCCTGGTAAAATTCATTTAGTGCCTCACTCCTGTTGCTGGTGTTAGCAGTGGTAGGAATATACGTAGCCGGCAGGTACAGTGATGTAAGAATCTGGTGAAGAAGCCCCAGGCCTCGAAGTTCCTCTGCAACTTCCTGGTCCAAGTTGAAATGTTTTGACTTGTATCCTGAAGGACTGTGGTTCTTGTTACCATTGCTAACTCTGAGAGACGAGGCAGTCCAAGTAACTTCAAAACAGTGCTGATTTATTCAAAGGATCACAGGTAAAATTAACATTACACGCTCAGGTATCTTGCACCTCCAAACTGTGCGCAGGCAGATGTAAGATGAAAGACCCTGAACC
>NW_018127949.1:2430486-2450887 GCF_001952655.1 Monopterus albus
GACCTCTAGTAACATGTCGTGATATTAAACATAAGAACATATTATGGCTAAGGCTACAGTTATACACGTCATAATAATAATATTAAACATCCTGTCTGCTGACAGTCATCAACTCTTCTCTCTAGTTATCCTTGACCAGATGTACCCTGTAGAAACTCATAAGCATGACTAAGCATTTAACAGTCTAACTAGACATCCTATCTCCACTAAACATTTCTAATACATAAAGTATCTAACCAATTTCTATCTGACTAAAAATACCTAACAATCCTATATCCACAAGGCAGTGGCGACTGTATCTTGGGCGCAACGTAGACGTTGAACTACGCGCACTAGAACATAAATGCAACAAACGCGAAGATGCACTATAACACATTTTTAGGCACACAACTCAGAGAGAGAGGGCGGCAGCTGCATTCGTTCGTGCCGCCAGATTAGCGGTTCGATTTCCTTGTCCACGTGTCGAAGTGTCCTTGAGCAAGACACTGAACCCCCAGTTGCTCCCGGTGTGAATGTGTGAGCGCTTGGGAGTGCAAATGGGTGAATGGCCGTGTGAAAGCTCTTTGAGTGTGCTCCAATGCATAGAAAAACACTATACAAGTATAGGACCATTTACCATTTGGATTGTCAGTTGTATCCTGTTATCAATGCAGTTCAAAGGGATTTCTGACTCTCCTGTTATCTTGCACTGACCTTGGGAGGCAAGCACTACTGCTCTGTGGTTAAATGTATGCACTGTTATTGAATGTACATATTGAAGACTAAAGTAAAAACATTTACAGTACACAGCTCAGTCATTTGCTTGCTTAGTACCCATGCATGATATAAAAATGTCAGGCTTTGATTAGAAGAAAGATGTATAGACTGACCTAACAAAAGATCAAGTGCCCAGTAAGACAGACAGCTAATAGATAGAGAAGCCTCATTTAGAGAGGAAGGTCTGTTTGTGCTGCCAATATGACAAAGGGGAAGTCGACAACCATTGATCCATGCTCACAGATGACAGCTTAAAAATTCAGCAATAATCATGACAAATGAGGAGAGACACAGCTGCCAGAAAATTATCAATAATCGGCAGCTGAAAAGAAATGCCAAGGTCAGAGAGAAAAGGCTACTGGAGCTCTTTGTGAGAGTGGACGCTATACTGGTAAAGACAGGAGGAGCAGCTTCTAAAGCAAGGTAGAAGCTTTTAATTACATTTTTGATCCTACTGGGATATGAAAGTCCATCAGTACGGATTCCTTGCCAGAGCCCACTGAATGCCAAGGGCAAACAGACCATTATGTAATATGTAGTTTGTGGTGGTTTAGGTCCCTAACAGGGGAGCTGGTGAATGGATTTCCTGCATCAATAACTCAATCCCTTTTCAAAGGAAACCCAAAGAAGGCATTGGCTTTAGAAGCATTGTGTTTCATGACAGGTCATCGCTGATGTAGGCTCAAGTTGAAGGGATTTACTTATTTATTTTTCAACATTCAACACCATCTTTTCAGTCGCCTGGCCTGGCTAGGGTCCTGGTGGCAACCAGAGTAGCCCACTGAGCTGCAGCAAGATCCTTCAAGTACCTTAAGGCCATCTGGGAGTTGTAGTACCTCCAGTGTGCTTGGTCTGACCTCCAAATAAAAAGGCCAGTGTCCAAACTGTTTATCCCCATAGAACAAAGACTTTGTAAATTGCTGAACTCTAAACAAGGCCATGGAATACTACTGGCCGCCCAATGGAGCAACTTCATCAAGGTTGTTTTTTCTTTTTGTATTTCAGTTTCATACATAAAAGCCTGACCAGATCCTGCTCCTCATCTTTGCTTGGCTGTTGGTGACAATAGTATAAAGCCCACAAACCTCATCCTATTTTACTTATGGGGTGGGTTTGATTCTAGATTATCAAATACCATAATGAATTGGACGGCAGTTTGAATTAGTCATTTGATAAGAGTGATGAGTCACCCAATATCTGAAAGGCCACTGCCTCGTTGATTCACATATCTTCCATCCAACATGCTTTGTAGTCATATCTGAATTCATGATATTTCTGTCATCAACCCGCATATTGTGTTTTTCTTCTTATACACAAAGTGACCCTGCTGACTACATTGTCATTATCGCTAATGAAGTCAGTGACTATTGGCAATTAATAGTGGCATCATTAGACTCAGCACTCTTTTCATTTAGGCTTTGAAAGTTGCATAATGTCCTTGGTTATTTGCTTCTGAAGTAGAATGAAAGGGGAGTAAACTGTAATGCAGTAAAAGGAGTTGCTGACACAGCCAGCAGAATTCATTTCAGTGAGATGCAAATACTGTAATTCACTTAAAAAGGCACCAGGCAGGTCACTTGTTCAGTCAAGGTTCAATGGGCCATGAGGTCAAAAAGACAAGAGAGTTATTTGCCGGCTGTGCCAAGCTACTCTGATCGACTCATTCTGGCTTTGGGACCTGATTTGTGTCCTCTGTGTGAAAAGTGGCATGTAACTGTGGGTATGCACTCTTCAGGGGAGGTGCGCTTTCTCGCATCTCTAGTCCAAACTAGCACACGGCTTATGACAACACAAGATATTAATCCTCAGCTAGTGAAAATGATCACAGTGCAAAGAGAGAAACCTCAGTGGAGGTGTGAAACAATGAGGTGTCCTCAGAAGCTCATTTGTTGTGTGTTTGGCATAATTGCGTGGCATATAGAATGTCTGCATCTATTCACAAAGTGTTGTAATTTTTTAAGATACTGTTAGCATCATAATGTGATACGTTGCCTCAAGAGGGATGATTATTCTGTCATATTCGTGTCGCCCAGTTGCTGCCCACACACTTCCTTTGCCTTTGCTGTAAGGATAAAGCACAGTTCCTGTTTTTCTGGGACCATCTGTAAGAAAAAACCAGCCCAAGGTAAAAATGATGACTGCAACTTGGCAGGAGATTAAACGGGGCCTTCGCAAAAGCCATTAATAATTCTCATATTTTGGAAACACGCCATACATACAGAATCTGTGGTATTTATTCTCCTCTCTCAGCGAATAAAAAAAGGTCAACTGGGAGGGAGAGACTTTTTCCCCCCGCCCAGAGTGATGGACCTAGCTTTTCCAAGACACCCCATTTGTCTGTCAGGGCTGTGAGCAGAGCCAGTGATTTAGTTTCCATCACATGAAGTTCATGTCCGGTTGATGATACTGCCAGGCGGGATATGGGGAGAATTTGTCACCTGCAGCTTTGACAGGGAGATAATTGCTGATAGTTAGCAGAATAATAGGATAAGAGCACTACTAGCCACACAGGGTTTAGCGAATGTTTGTTGTTCACACTTGATCACACATTTTCCAAGATCATTTTAGTACTGACTTTACACAGATCAACTGAGGATGGAAGATATTTTCATGACACTGCTGAAATGCTGGTTATATGGTGGTTGTCCATGTCATGTTTTTATTTATTACAGGTGTTCCGATGCCTGTCTTGAGTTGAGCATTTTGCTTCAAACATGAAGAATGAACTATGCAGATAAAAGATTTGCTGTGAGGAAAATAGTAACATTGGCTTAAGTTTATTCTCCATCTCTTTCTACCAATGCAGCCTCTCACCTGTCTGGCAAGACCCATAAATCCAGAAAGTACAATAAAGAACACCAAAGGTAAATAAATACAGGACAAGGAGCAGGTGTTGTTTAAATAGATGTGTTCTTGGTTGAGAGTAGCATTTTATTATGTATTTTTAAATAATATCCTGCATGTGTTAGTTAAATTGCAGTGAAAACGTGTATGTCATGTCTTGACAGTGCCACACATTTCTGTGTCTGCTTGTGTGTGTCATGGTGAACATCCACAGGGCCAGCAAAGAACCCTCTGGCCCATCAGCAGGTCTCATACAGTCTCAGCACCTCTGCCATGCAGCATCCACAGACAACAACTCTGCCTGTGGCTACAAACAAGGCAAGGCACATCAGAGCACAATACAGACCCATTTTGAACTCACCAGGAGTTGCAGTCCCTCTCAGTTGAGTCAGAGGTTATTTTTCCTTTCATTATTTCTCAGTTGATCCTCAACTAGTGCCATCTGTAACCTCCAAAGCGCAGTAGTTGGTGAACACAGCACGTGCTGTTTTCTTTTTGAAGTTTGGGCTGTTCTGGGATTCTTACTGACAGGATTTCCAAAATTCTTACATTCTCAGTTTGCAGCTGGTCTGACCGATCATCTGGGGTCTCTTAGTGTTCTGTCTTGAGGCTAATTTGGGAATCATAAAAACCACTGAGCCTAATTAGTTAAAATGAAAAAGCCAAAGATGTGTTTATTTAAAGTACTGTTGCCCCAAGTGCTTCTTGAATTCCCTTTCTAATGGTATTGGCACCACGTTCGGAGCATAAATGTTGTGAGTTTTGATATTCTCTTCAAATGTAAGACAATGAAGATCTTTGTTGAAATTTAATGTGACCCAAATGTTGGCAAGATGAGTGATTTACAAAAGAGACAGGTTACAAAAGAGACAGCTGTGAAGGATAAAGCAGTAAAAGGAGCGAAGGGAGTAGATGAGGGAAATGTGCCAGAAAACTCAGCTGTGGGGATTAGGGAATAATTTCTCTATACCAGCCAGTGCTGGGTCAAAGAGCACCCCCCCCCCCCACGCCCACCCGTTGGCCAGCTGGGGTGCAAAAATATAACTTTGAAATGAATCACAAATCATCTCTGTTGGGAGCACCTGAAATATTTATTGCTGTTGTTTCAGTTGGTGTGACTTTATGTGTTGTTTGTATATTGGATAGTTAATGGTGTGGGGTGTGTTCGTTGTACTGCTGAATGGATAAATCTTTTTAACATGAAAAAATATGAAGGTCTTATTGCCTTTCCAAGAGGGTCTTGATACATGGATGTCTCTTGGGCTTGAGGGCCGTGGACATCAGGCTTTTTAAAACGATGAAGCATTTTAAAAATGTGAAGCAGTTGCGAGGCATGTAGGTCCCACCCAGTAACAGAGTTTAGCCCTATGACTGCTCTTATTCTAACTATGCCTAATGAAGGTGGTGGGGAGGGTTAAAAAGTCTCCGGCATGCAGCCAGGCATCACTGATCGGGCCATTGGAGCAGCCGCTGGGCTGAGCATGATGGATGTCTGGTGGAATGAGTTTCTGCCTAGTACTATTGTGAAATCTTTTCATTGTCAATGACGGGACCTATGAAGGAGCCTGATAAATGAGGGAGCAAGTGTCAGAAACGCCCTTCTTTGCCCTGCTGTGGCTTTAATATCTCCCTCAGCCACAGAGCAGAAAGTATTGATAAAAGCAAAAGTAAAAAAAAAAAAACCACAGTACGTTAGAGTCAGGCAGAGCAAGGTGGGGGTGATTAAGGAGATCGGCTGCCGGACTCACCCACAGGAGGTTGCTGTAAACACCACTTGAGGCCAGTGCCAATGATGAGAAGGGGAAACTGCTTTTTTGTGGGGAATTGGTGTTACCTCAGTGACATGGTGCTATGATAAATGTGTTTCCTCTGTTCTCAGTGATAAAAATCTGGACTCTCGTTGGACCTCTCTCACTTAGCAGACACATCTTCATCACAGTTAACAGAAGTGTGGAAGGGAGTTTGCAGGACCAGTATTTCTTCAGTATCTTAAGCAATTGCACAGCAAAATGCCATTACTATCTTTCCTGATTAATGAATTAATCCATTACACTATAAAATGTCTGACAGAAGTTCCAAGAGCCAGGCTGGCATTTTTTAAATAGCTTCTTTTGTGTGACCAACAATCCAAAAAAGTGGCAACTCCTCATGTTTGAGAGGCTGGAACAAGTTTGTTTATTTTTGCTTAATAAAAGACTTAAAACAATATTCTGTTATCAAAGTTCAGTGTTGACTAATTTTCCGTCAATCCTCCAATGGATCACTTGACTAATTGTTTCAGCACACCCCTAAATGGATTAGAATTTATGAAGCAAATACCAATGAAGTATTTATGAAGTTTAAAACTGGAGTACAACATGCACACAGCCACAGCTTTGCTTTTATTGCACCCTTCTTGCAGCTTTGTGGTCTGACCTTGCAGCTTGTGTGCCCCATCCATCTTGGGCTGTTTAGCCATTTCACTGGATACATACTGCACAGATTAACACAATTCATCACCACAATCATCCTCGATTCATCACCCTTCCCAATGAATGTTTTGACATCTAGTTAATTTTCTGCTGATGATTTATCAAATTATAATTACCATACTCTGAAGGAGCCATTCATTATGTTGATACATGATAATGATGCCAAAGTGCATTGAATTTTAAGTAAGTTCCCTATGATTTTAACATATGCATTATTGTGAGTAATGACTTACACTTTGGTCCCCTCCAGCAGTACAAAGTCCAGGGACTCTGTTAATGTTGTGACGATCAGTGCAGAAACAGGCAGGCTGGTAATTCAGTTTTTCAATATAAATTATTGCATGAGAGCATGCGCAGCATAAAAGGTTCACTCGGATTCAAGTCTGATTTAAGGTGGTTTGTAATTAAAGTGTATTAATTCATTCGGAGGTTCAGTTACGCTCCTAGGGAGCAAAGACTTTGTTAACAGCTTCGGGTTTAGCTGCAGTGCTCAGGTACTTTATTAGTGGTTCACTTGTTCATTGAACCTTACCTCTATGGCTCAAAAACAATCAATACGGAGACTGGTCAGCTCTGCATACCACAAGACAGTTAATTTATTGGTTATTCTTATTATTACTTAATTAAAATGCTCCTAAGCAATTAATTAGTCAGTAGGGCTGCATTAGTTTGTCATTTACTTTTTTAAGTTGAATCTATTAGTTGTTTACTGTCTAAAATGTTAGGTAATAGTGAAAAATGACCGCCATAAGTTTTCAGAGTCTAGTGTGATGGTAAATTGTTTTGTCTGAACACACAGGCCAATTCATACTACTACACTACATTCAAAACATAACAGCAGTAGATCTTCATATTTGAGAAGGCAGAATCTGTGAGTATGCAGCATTTTTGCCAGACAAAAAGCTTAACTGATTAATTGACTCACTGCTGTGGTAATCCTGACACTGCAAAACAATACTGTATGATCTGGATATATTCTTTAACTGCACCTTCCTTCTGTCAGTTTCTCTTAGTGTCAGTAGTAGTCAGACTGGGCTTTGCAGCTTATTTAACGTGGTAATTGGATGTGACTAACATTGAATTGATTATTGCTCTGTGTTCGGTATGCAAAAAGCATGAAACTATTGCAAGTCCAGGATGACTTGCACATCAACATGCAGGGTATGTCATATTTACAGTGTTCACAGAGAGCGTTAGGTCATTTACCCTTAAGTGGTTCAGTGTTAGCTTGTTGTTCCTAAACCACCAGGAACTAGCCTGTGAAGTAGTTTTAGTATACTGGCCAAACCATGTTACTACAATGTTGAAGGTAACTTTGTGGCCATTATAACACCTGTTTGTTGGTACTTCTTTTTGCTAGCTGGGAGACATTTTAGACTTCAGACATTGACCATTTCTCCTTCTCATAATTGTAACTTGGAAGCTAAATAATTTTCCCACGCAGCTGCTTGCATTTCCATTCTGTATGATATTGTATGAGGGTATGGTATGAGAGTGGATGTTCTCAAAGACGAATTTATTTTTCATTTTTAACATTTTTCTTCACAGGCTATTAATTATCAAGGGACTTATTTGACTGTCAACTTCTATGTTTCTCTTGTTATCTCACTAGTGCCTATTTTGTCAGGCTCAGTGAGCCATTTTGTCTCACTTTAGAATAAACAGCATCTATTATTGTGAGCTTTCATTCATAGCTCCCTTACTTCTCACCCCCACCTCCCTCTGTATCCTCTTCCCTTTCTCTCCCTACTTGCCCTGGCCCCCAAGAAACGCATCATGGGTAACCTCCACTCCGGGCTTGTCAGCCCCAATCTGCACTTATTTGGTGTGAAATGTGCACCTTGGTTCAGGGCTCTCAAGGTCAAGGCCTGGTAATTGATGTGGCTTATTCATCTGTTTCCTGTGTCTTTTCTCCCTCCTTACACAGCTGCCTTTGTTTGGATAAATAGTTTGAAGATTTACTGTAGTTCTTGAAGATCATGAGAAGTGTACCCCTGCTGACTGGGATCAGTGTCCCTGCCTCACTTGAGGTCTAGTGCTGATGACACACTGCTGGTCTGGGACAAAGGCCTGTTTTTTTAGGACAAGAACATCTCCCTGCACAACAATAGAGCCAAGACTCAAATGAGACTTAAGGTCGCTCTTGTGTGCTCTAAATCAAGGTTAAAATGGTTTGTAAAAGAGAGAAGACAACTGAGTTTTGTATGTTGTGCATGAGGAGTCCAAGCAGTGAAAAGTGATAGAAGGATAAATTTGGGGGGGTTGATCACAAATACAGCAAGTGCCACATCCAGTCTAGAATTATATGCATATCAAAATTTTCTTTTCCTAAATCTTCTAAATTGCCTTTTCTTTGGCAGAAAATCCTGGCAGGAGTACAAATTTTAAATTAGAATTTCTAAGAGCTACGAGCATCTCTAAACTAAAAAAACAACTTGTGAGCAGGCTGAAGTGAATCTCCTACAAGCACATGAAGTATCTTTTTCACTACTTCCCGAGCCTCCGCAGTGCAGTGCGTCCTTGATAGCTGTCACCCAAGGTGCAGATAAACAATGGGCTCATTTAAAACAAAGAAATGATTATGGGGGAACGTTTAATCCCAGCTTGACATGTCAGCGGGCTGCATGGGCGACATCTTTCAAAAGACTCTTTGAAGTGGCAATCTTTTCGGATTCTTGGGTCATTACACAATAAAGAACACTTCACATGTAACTGAAGTGGGCTGGGAAATAACAGTTAATGATGTTTATGGGCTCCTTGACTTGCAAATGAATTTGCAAGATTGACCGTCATGTGGCTAGCTGGTTCTTTTTAAAGGAGAGGTAAGGACTCAATCACTCAGGAAGTTTTATCTGCTTTGATATTAATCCACAATGCCATGCCACCAAGTTATCACTGAAAGATCACACAGATAGATTGAAACAAGTTGTGAGGAAAGATATAATATGCTAGAGAATTAGTCAACATCACATATGCACAGATTCTGGAGAAAATGAAACATTTTGATTTATCAGTTAGGTAATGATGGAAAATAATTATACTGATAAAAGTTGTCAAAAAACTGTCATGCACAACCTTTGCTTCAGACGGAGTCATAGACAAACCCAACCTTTCTTCCTGATTCTCAATTCTCAATAGGTTTGGCATTTCACTCCTTTATCAGCCCCGAACAATAGTCCCAATCTTCTTGATCATGCTCTGTGAACAAGTGGGGAGGAATGTGAGTGACGTGCCCGCAGTAAACATAGGAAATGCACCTGTGAGGACAATGTGTTATGAAGGAACAAAAAATGCACACAAGGCAGCTGGAGACCTTTTAATTAGTGCTAATTACCTTAGCAGAGGAACGTCGGGCGGCTTGAAAGGATTTGTGTCAGCGCGTGAGAGATCAAAGATTGAGGCGGTCACGTTTTGTTCTGCTGAGTCAAAAACTAATAAGGAGGGTGATAATAGGGCCCAAGAGAATGACAATCCAGGTGGCGGTGTGTTTGATCTCTACTCAGGCCTAATTCCAGTTAAACAATCAGATGGTTAAATTTTTTATTTATTTTTCTAAGAATCAAAGTTTACATTAATAAACTGTATGTAATACTAGCCTACCAGGAACGGCAACATTTTAAAGATTTATATGGTTTGAAATTAGAACTATTCACTATAATCAATTGCAACTATTCATTTTCATCCTTAAAACCCAGGGCAGAAATGATTATATGATACTGTGATGTCAGGTAAACCTATCAGTCACCAAGCTACAGCTTTATGAGGGTCAGTAAGCTTTTCAGTGGCAACCCATCAACCCTACCCATATGATGATATCTGCAAGTTTTTCTGTAGGTGGGTCAAATCTATCTTAAAAGTCAGTCCCCTTCACATCAAATTCACCAGCACATTCTTACCTACAGGCAACCTCTGTTGAGTCCCGGTCATTAATCAAAGCAGAGTGCTGTCCTGACCTCAGCCCCTTCCCTTTGAAGTGCTCTGTCCTCTGCAGCATAAGGAAATAATTTGCTGCCTGATTCAATGAGCCATCAGTTGAGCCAGCAGACCTAATGACATGTGAGAATATTAACCTCCTACCACCAAGAGTGCTGCTGCTTGGGAAGCAGTCTATTCTTCATCCAGGGTTTCATTCAAACTCTTTTTTCATAGACCTCTCTGTTAAACCTGCCAACAAAAACTGTAACCATGAAGGCATCCAGCGTTCAGTTTTCATATTAATTCAGGTTACTGCATAATGTCACATGTTACATCCAAGCTCAAATTACTCCAAAATAGAAATCCTTTTAATTCAATACAAAGGTAAACTCATGACCTTGCTAGGTCACTAATGCTACCAAAACAAACACGTTAGCCTCAAATGCTAACACAGCAAGAAGGAAGAGCGCAGCCTTTTAGAACTTCACATTCCATAATCGTGTCGCATTTGGTGTTAATATATGAGGTGCATTTTAATCAGCTTTGAAAAGATCGCCATTTCTTAGCATTTATTGGCATCACTCTTTATGTGAAAAGACTTTAAATTTTATAGAACATGTGTGTTTATATGCTCTCTGTAATGTTGTTAAAGGTTTGTTTAAAAAGACTAACCGGCAATGTCATGTCTTTCAAATGAAGGTAAAACTCTAATATTTTTACAACCATGTTCCTCCATGCCATTCATTATGGTTTCCTATCTCGACAGGCAATCTGTACTGAGAAGCATCCAGTCCATTACACACATACGAGGCCCATCACTCCTGCAGTATTGACAAATTAATCAGGCATTTTTGTCTGTGCTCCCTGAACAGAATTTATATTTGACTGCCATTCCCAACCCTGTATGGCCTTGTTAGAATCTAAACATGACTCCTACACTCTGGAGCTAGTTGGGAGCTCTTACAGTGAAGAGCTGTTACCTGTCAGCAGTTAGAGCACAGCCTGAAGTTTACATTGATTTGTCAGGTACAACACAGCTTTGAGCAGAAATGCATGCTGCATTACTTGGCATATAAAAAGACTAGGCTGGTATTTTATTGTATATTTACACTAGCTGTCTTATTTCAGGGGATGCATGGTGTGGCCTTCATTGCCATTGTAGACCATGAAGGCCAAACCAAAATGAGATGGTCTGGTCTATGGAGGATTCCCTATTTAGCTACCAAACGTTCCCGCCTTTACTGTTGCATTATGGACCGCTGCTCCTGTTGCTTAAAAGCCTTGACACCCGCTCTGTGCTCTGCCATCACACAAAGAATCTTGGGATAGAGTGGGCCACGAAGGATCCACCAGTTGGAGTCTTCGTTGTCTGGTGAAAGGACCCATTTCTCTGCTGCATTTGAAAGAGCCTTTGAAATGGGAGAGCCTTGTCATGATACTGTGACACAGTTGGTCATATAAATGAAGCCTTTGAAGAGTGCATCCCCTGAATTGGGAAATGGCTACTGACACCCTAAACTACGATATGTGCTGTCACTTTGCAAAAGATTGATAATAGTTGATCATCCATTAAAATCTATGATAGCAGATAGTCCATTAACTACTTTTGCTCACTTAGCATCAACCAACAAGTCAGTTTTCTTTTTCTGTCACTCCTTTTTTGCCCCGTGGGTTTTCCATCTCTCCAAGTTTTATTTGCTACCACACCTACTTTGCAGCTCTCACAGCTGTTAAGGCTTGCATCAACGATGTTGCTGCAGCTGGCCAGTTGAATATCTGTAGGCCTATAGGCTGTATAATTTCTAAGCGGTTTGGGAGGAAAATGCATTATTGGCCCATTTGGAAAATTCATGAACATCGATTCCTGCAGAGATGAGGTTGCGAAGCACGAGAAAGCCTTGCACACAGCATCTGAGTTGGACAGGTCCGCGAAGCAAAAGAATGCTCTTCTTCTATTTTGAATTCACATATCATAGCATTGTTATGCATTTTACTCTGCTAACTGCCAACCCAATAAAAACAGGTCCACAACCCAAAATGGGTCACGTTCCTAAGTTTGGGAAAGGCTGCTGTGGAGTGAGTTCATGGAGGGTCAACGCCAGACCCATTTCAGTTGCTCACACACATTATCTGTTCTTTACTGTCAAATATCAAGACTGTCTTAGTCCTTGTCACATACAGCAGTCGAGAAGCCTGGACTGACAGGAAGTGGAATCCAATCTGACAAGTGATAAAAAAGTGTTTTGGCATGTTACAGCCCTTTTGGGCTGGCCTGAGTAGCCCATGGTCACAGGTTGAGGACATCTGACCTGAAATGCATGCAAACTAATGGCCAGCATGACTGACATTTTCACTGATGAGCCTAAAGTGTTTGCCTGTTGTCAGCAGGAGTTTATCAATAGGCACGTCCGCATATGCAGTCGTGTATCGATCCATCCATCTCTGTCCGCCTGTCTCTGCATCACTGTAGTTGTCTGTTGTCATTCAGTGGATTGGTTGTGAGGACAGGGGGCTGCAGGAGTCTCAGTTTTCAGTCCTTCCTCCTCAAGAAGGGGACTCTCGGTAATGGCAGTGACATTTTGTGACATCCAGTAATGTTAAACTCTCACCTGACCTTGTTGTTTTGGATGCAGAAAATCAGATTTATGTTTTTTCCTCAGCAGTCAGCTTCACACTTTTGGCATCTTGTAGGAAACATGCAAATAGATGCTGTACAGTGTATACGTGTTATCTACAGTCTTTGTCATCGGTGTTAATGGATGTGAGCCAGGCTTCATTTGTGCTATTTGCCCATGGAGACTGACGTGCTGTGCTGAGTGTTTTGGTAACAAGGCCCCAGGTTAATTGCAGCGAGTACCAGAGGCCTTGCCCTTCCAGATAACGTAGAGCTTTAGAGCAGGGAGATGCTTTGTGATTAGAGAAGGGGACCAGGTAGGTGACTGAGGTGAGGATAAAGAAGCCAGATCAGAGCTCCAGGGAGAGAAAGACCTGAGTCTACAGGGAACTGAGGTAAACAAGATTGTACCTGTGTGGGAGATAGAAGCTGCTGCCCCCAGGTCATTACTGCCCTTAGAGCAGGAAGGAGAAGATACACACAAACACACACACACACTCACAAACTCAGTGCTTATCAATGTCCAGGAGATAATAGGGTTACTATTTTGCCCTAAACTGTCAGCCAGTGAAAGCAATCTTTCAGAATGAGCAGATATTCAGGGGGCTACAAGGCACAATTGAAAATTGAATTAATGAAAGAGCAACATTAATGCGATGAAGGAGCAAGATAATAACCTCATCCCATTTAGCTAATCAGTGTTATTCATCGTGCTTATATGTAAATCATTCCCAGAAATGAATTGTAATGGCAGGTTCATTGCCAATATATTAATATTACACCTATAGCGTTAAACCTGGCTCAGACCGCAGCTCCCATGGCAGTGAATTTAGCTGATTAAATCACTGGGTGCACACAGCAATGGTGACACGAAAACAACAATTAATAAGCCAACCCACGCTGCACAGAGGCCCCATTTTAACCAGGCCACTAATAACATTACATGGCAAAAATATCCTAATCAGACAGGAGAAAAGGGATTTGGAAGCAATTCAATTTTCTTCCTTAGTTCATAGCTATATTTGTAGGAAAATTCGCAGTATTTAACTTGGTATTGTATTACATCTTGTGCTAAAGAAGCTTATATGCTTGCTTTATATACATTAGTTCCGTTTTTAATGTCTGTTCTGTTTATGTTGACAGCTTTCTTTCTGTATCTGATTCACACTCTCGCTTGCTCAGTCCCCCCTGAAAACCCTCTTTCCCCACACACACATGCACAATCACTCACAAAGAGTGCACATTAAAAAGGATTTGTTCCCCAAAGAAGGTCGGCATTTGTAAGGCTACTGACAGATTTAAGTGTCAATTAAGTTGATGTACAGTGGGCACATTATCATACAAGGTTGTCAGCCACGGCCATTTGAGGGAAACAAATACCCGAAGCTTTACACCTTCCACAGCTTGAACTTTGTATGGACCCACAGTTGCAATGAATGTCACAGTCAATCATTTATCCAGTTGGCAAGCTTTCCAGTGGGGAGTGTGAGATCAAGTCATTTTATACAAATAACTAAAAAAAAAATCTGGATTCCTGAAATGCTTTGTCATGTTCAGTGGCGAGGTCCCATCCCTGGCCTGTTCTAAGGTCTTAAACTCATTACTGGGAGGGGGGGAAATTATACCTCTGCACAAGGATGATGGATGACAAGTTAAATTTGTGTCCAGGGACTGAAGGTGAATGGTGACAGAGGTATTTATCTTGAGAATGGAGGTTGGGGTCAGGCAAGCCTGGGTGCCTTAAGGCATAAGACATTGACAAATTTATCCAGTGGACCCCATTGCTTGGGCCTTTTCTTTGTTTTGAATCGTGGCCACTCGCTAAGTGACCCACATCGCTCATGCTGCCAGTGTGTGAAGAATGTCCTGCCATGCCAGACATCCTACCTCTGCTGATGCTTGTAGTTCATTCTTCTGTGGGGCCCACATCTTTTACTCATTCTGAACCATATTTCTTTGGAGTATGATTCTGGGTCACTGGGTTAATTTGATTTGTCAAAGTTACTGAGTGCGTCAAAGATATTTTAAATGACAAAGTTTGTACTGTTATGCTTTTGAGCTTGGCCTGAGCTGAAGTGGTGCCATTTACGTTCCACCCTATATATGCGTTGTTTTTAAATCAAATTCATGCTTACAATAAAAAAAAAATAAAAATTATCCTCAGTGTTTATATTACTGAGGTTGAGGACTGTGTTTACATCTGCCTGTATGGGGATATATTATAGACAGAAGGGGGTGAGCCATAGGGACCTCTAGTGGAGACCTGAGATGCCTTATGAATACCGACAAGAATTCTGCAGTACTTATGTGCATATTACAGTGTTACTTCAGTTATTGTCTGTAAATAATCATTCCTTATAAGCTAAACAATGATAGTACATTTAGAGCTTTACTTATCTGAAAATAGCTGTGTTTCAGTGATTTGCATGTAATTGTTTTAATGTTGAGACAATTTTATTACTTTAGTATTAAGCACAAAACACAGCCAATCAATCTGAAGCATTTTCTAATGTTGTCTACAAAGGCATAGAGCTTTTTATTACATAGTGAAGTTTCATAAATTGATTCAGTAATAAACAGTAACTGTAGCTCTCCAGGAACCCTGGTCAGTCAGTTTTGAAATGTTTTGAACTGTCAACATAATTACAAATCAAATTGATTGCAATATCATTGTAGGTACATTGGTGCTAGTGCTTTTTACAGCATTGCCCTTGCAGACTTTAACAGTGATTGCTACAGTGTGACTATCAGGGTTAACATACCACATGCACATGATAGAGCCCTAAAGTGTTAAATGGTGAATAAATAAAAAAAAGACAATCGCAGTAGATGAGTTGTCCCCTTTCAGCCAACCATGTCTCTGCCTCTCTTAAGCAAGCTCAGCAACTGCTACAAATTTAGCCATTTAACTAAAACAATGCAGAAGTAGCATTGATTGTGTATCAGCAAATTTTGTCTATTTGGTGAACAATTTAACTTTATAAATCACGATTAATTCACTAAGTCTGTTTTCACTTTGCTTTGCCACATTAATAGTGTCCATCACAATCTAGCCAAGAGAAATTTGTATTCCAGTGCATTGTGTTTGTGGTTTAGTGTTTTGATACCAAGGGTCTCATTTTCCAATTAGAACAATGTATCAGTTGATTGATACAATCTGAAGCAGTCATTTGTTTGTGCTTTGGAAGAAGTTTTCAGAGCCTTTTACAATCACTAACCGCTTTACCATGCTTCATCCATCATTTTGTCAACACCCTAATGTTTTGGACCTATACAGCCTCGGCCCAGAGAGGAAAGTAACACAGACAAAGCAGTTGGTTGCTTTCACAACGTGCCAGATTTTCAACCTATCTTGTACCGCCCTTCTTTTGTCTGTGACCACCATTTTGAAAGGATTTGTGAGGTTTTGAATGGCAGGAAATGGTTTATGGGCTGAACAATATGTGTCTGGAGTTCACAGTGTTATTCAAGTCACTGTTCAATAGCTAGCACCACACCAAAGGCTGTTGCTTCCAAAGAGATCCACTTATTCCTCTTTTATTCTGATGACAGGTGACCACACACAACATGACGTAACTGACATCATGTCATATAATTTCATACACTTTGAGCAGTAATGTAAGCTGATGTTATTGACTTTATGAAACTGCGTAATCGGCAGTTAAAGCCTATCCTACTTCTCGAATGTATTTCCTATTGCTTTGGAGAATAGTATTGATTTCCTGTCTAAAATGGTGTGCAAAAGTTAAGTCAACTGTTACATTTAAGCATTGATTGCATTTCAAACAACCATAAAATGCATGTTTCCCTTCAAGCAATTGCTAGAATTAATTAATGTTTGGCTGACATGTTGAAACAAGACTTTTTCTTCAAAAACCATATCAGCAAATACTTGAAATATATAATGTCATTAGAACTACAGAATGACTTACTGTGTCAAGTTAATTGACCTTTCAAAGTTTCTGGAGGGTGCCAGGATGGATCTATTCAAACTAAAACACTCCTCAGCCATTTGTATCCATTAACAACCTGAGGCATTAATATGCTCTCAGACAGCCTTGGATAATGCTACAGTCTTTTACACCAATGACTTATATTTACTTTAACCAGTCAACCCCCCTCCCCCCCTCCCCCCCTTAAGTGCTGTTTTTAACAATGCAGACACTATGAATCATTTACCATACAGGAATACCTTAAAGGGATCGTTTGCTTTGTGGTTGGTTTGATGCTGACAAAAGGCATTATCTCCTGACTGACAACACTGCTGGCTTCTCTGATGCAGTATTATTTTTTTTATATGTCACATAGCTGTGCATTAGGCCATAAATGGGCCATTGTTTCTATGTTATGCACAATGGGTTGACAATAGCCTGTCAGCAGCAGGCCAGCGATAGTTAGGACAAACTAAGTATGGACCTATAGTGACTGTACAATGCATACACAAGCAAAAAGATATTTTTGGATCATGCTAATATATAAATACAGATTATTATGTGATGGTCTTTTTTCAGTTTTGTGATATTTCACTGAGCAAATGGTTATATTACAAAGTAATGCATTTATACAATAAGAAATGACAATGTAGGTTCCAAATTAAATAAAAAATAGTAAAGGTACATGTAGCAACATAATATACTTATACTACAGGCGCTGATACCAATACTTAGTACAGGTTTGTAGCTTGGTCCTCTCTATAGGCTGTTCTGAAGCTGCAGCAACCAAAGAAACTGAAATAAATATGATATATTAAATGGCACTCATGCAGGCTCTAGCTGACCTACAATATAAGGCTGTGAGCACCACCTGCCATGTCTTCAGGCATGCTTTTTAAAGCTATTTGAAGCTGGTTATTGACCTCCCTCTGCTCCCTCTGTTCAAACAACAAGCCCACAGTTCAGGACCTCTGCCAGGTACTCTGTCTTAGTGGCAGCTCTTTGATGCTTAATCTAAACATGTCTTTATCTGATTGGACCTTGATGAGATCATCAGGACAGTGTGTCCAGTTGTTTAGATTATGATAACAGCTGGCTGTTAGCCATGTTCACAGTCAGAGGCCCACTACATCATCGTCATTCACTACCGTTTTGGCAGCACATATTGTATCTGACATTTCCTTGGTTTATTTGTATTTCATGTTTTTATCTTATATCACTGTCAAAGCTTTGTCACATTGTTTTGTTTTATGTTAATGTATCATTAAGTGCTTTTCTACCATCATTTAATTTAATCTGATGCTTTAGTTTCTTCCCACTATCCAAGGACATTCAGGTAATTTCTTCTTGTTGTTTGTTTCCTTGCTGAGCTGCAGCAGAGGGATAGTTACCCAGAGCAGGAATTTGGCTCTAACTTCATTTACAGCTGAGCTTTAACATGTATGAAGAGGAGGACTGTACATTTTGTGCCCCATTACTTATACTGACTTTGGATTTTAATGTATTTAATGGGCATCCTTATTCTTTCAAAAATTGCCTTACACTAAATAAGCTAACATTACATGTGCCCTCAAAACTACTTTGACCCTTTCTTTGAGTTGGGATAAAACATACGGAACAGATCATCAGCATGTATTAGATCTTTTTAATAAGTCGGCAGAATGCCCGATGGTGTTTCTTCCTTAGGGGATGTGTGAATGTTTAGGTCCTCTTACATGTTGTAGCCTAAAGGGCCAGAGGGAGGACTGCACTGTACGTGTAAGGGTCATGCTTAGGTTATTGTTCCAAAAAACGTGTAATGAGAGCAATGACTCAACTTGTACACATAATTCATGGAAAACTGCACCTCTTAAAGCAGACTGTTAAACTTTAAAGTGCATGTGATTATTCATAATTGCTCCAGAAACTGATTTATTGTGAGGCTGTGCAAGCCGACTGCCATCTGACCTCCAGCTGAATGAATAATCAACAGACACCCCGGACAAGCAGATGTTTGAAAGTGTTGCTGTTTTGTCAGGCCTGTAATGTGAACAGGCATGAAACTAGATTAAATTAAATGATGTGAGGACAGACAGCTGTGACATATTTGGACTTGGCTGTTTCCCCCTTTTTTGTGCTAATAGCAGCTTATGTTCTCAAACATAAGAGACTGGCCTACCCAGCCCTGTTATAATTAATGTGCTAAAACGACATGTTGAAAGAAGCTGTTGGAAGTGTGTGTCTGCTTTTCTCTGCTGCCCAAAATGATTCATAAAAGTAAAATAACCAATGGAAACATCGGCTTTACAAACAACAGTAAATCCAAAGCTGTTTTTCCTGGCTGATATTGCACCACTGGCTGTTTTGTACGATGCAGGATTCTTTAGGGACTTAAATGATGATCCCTTAGCTTCAGCCCTTTTTCTCTAATTGCTGTTTAATTTCTTGTTTTGCTCATGCTTGCAAGGTGTAGCCAGCTTAATGAAGCACAGATGAATTGTTTATGAACTCTGTGCACTTTCTCTTTTTGGCAATGACATGGTGTATGGTTAGTTTTTAAAGTGAAATACAGTATGTTGTTTACTATAGTAGCTCTCTTCTTTTAAAGCCTTTCAGACCATTTAGGCAACATAGAGAGGGAATAATGAAACACACTGTAGCTGTAGAAAATGGTGTGATGGCTTTTCTAATCCTTGAGTGTTTCTTGTATGCAGTAAATGATACTTTCAGGTAGAGAAGGGCTGGTTTGTATATTGAAGTGGCTGTCGCCGTGTGTTGTTGTGTCTGCCCAGAGGAGCTGTCGACTCAAGTATTCTCCTCCGAACCTGCCACGCTTTTCAGGAACAATTAGAGAAAAGAAAGTAAATTGTTCCCAGGCACTTGGATTGCTGTCCTCGCGACATCTGCCACCACAGTGCGGATGATAGATTCGTCCTTCATTAGCCAGGGGTGTGGGATTACCCAGTGAGAATGCATTAATCACCACTTTCTGTGGCAGCCTGAATGCACTGCGCTTTGTTAGAAAAAACTTTTTTCGCCTGATGTGTCACTCTTCTCTTGTGACAGTCCACAATCAATCATCGTGAGTGACAGCACTGATAGGTTACACTGTTTACACAATGTGTAATGAAAGATCATGTTACCCACTATTGTTGTTACTGAGACAACTCTTTTGGGCTGGATCTGAATAGAGCGGGTGCTTTGGTACAAGCACACACTTGTTTGCGTTCCCTTTTTTCTGCAACATGTCCCCTCTCTCATTTTCTCACTTTCTCTTTCTCTGCACAAACACTTCAGCAATGTGTATTAAGATCAGTCACTCTTTAGATGTTTCTGTATTGTGATAGCAATATGTATTGTAATTGTATTGTAAAATGTACATTTTCTGGAAAATCAACTGAGAAATATTTTTCAGGTAGTCTAGGAAAAGTTCTTTAAACAAACGGACAACATTTGTTGCAACTGTTTTCTGATCTGATGCCCCAACCTGCAGAATGACATAGTTTGTCACTTCCCTCCAAATCACCTTGAAAAATGGATTCATTTTGTTTGCCACCACCATGCTTCACTGTTGGGACTGTATTGGACAGGTGATGAGCAGTGCCTGGTTTTCTCCACACATACTGCTTAGAATTAAGGCCAAAAAGTTCTATCTTGGTCTCATCAGACCAGAGAATCTTATTTCTCACCATCTTGGAGTCCTTCAGGTGTTTTTTAGCAAACTCCATGCAGGCTTTCATGTGTCTTGCACTGAGGAGAGGCTTCCGTCGGGCCACTCTGCCATAAAGCCCCGACTGGTGGAGGGCTGCAGTGATGGTTGACTTTCTACAACTTTCTCCCATCTCCCGACTGCATCTCTGGAGCTCAGCCACAGTCATCTTTGGGTTCTT
>NW_018127949.1:2451643-2468717 GCF_001952655.1 Monopterus albus
TCAGTTTTTCTTTTTTAATAAATCTGCAAAAATGTCAAAAATTCAGTGTTTTTCTGTCAATATGGGGTGCTGTGTGTACATTGAAGGAAAAAATGAACTTAAATGATTTTAGCATATGGCTGCAATATAACAAAGAGTGAAAAATTTAAGGGGGTCTGAATACTTTCCATACCCACTGTAATATGAAGAGCAGTTACTGTAAACACTAAAAGATTTTGAAACCTGGTGCAGAGTTAAGAAGCTGAAGATTACATACAGTACATGTCCTTATGGTTGTTCTAACGTTGCTCAGAAGATGCTACAATACTGTACCTGCCAGGCAGCATGTTGAGTGTTTCTCCACCTTTGTGATGAAAGGACACAAGCCCACAACAGTCAGAGTAAGGGCACCTACTGAAGGGGCCGTGTTCTATCATCATCAGTATTCTTTCATCTTTATGTCACCTCTAAATCAGGCCGACAAAAGACATGCACCATACAGCACCAACACTGTTCTAATGAGAAATGTATTAAATTTTCAGAGGCTATAATTACCTAAAACATTCATACATCAGTTTAATGTGGACAGGTTGGTAATTGTGCTCTGGAGCAATCAATCAAGATCGGCCCATGAGTTATAATTAGCCCTTCCAGATTGATGTATTGACAGTTCATACTGAATTTCTTTGTTATTGCAGGTTTCCCACTGGCTGCTTGTCTCTCACTTTTATCACTAGTATGAGCTGTCTGCCTGTATGACCACACATTCACTGATGTGTACACATATGCACTTTCTCTCGCGTATACACAGTGGCCTCCAGGCTACTTTGCAATGACTTTTGACATCTTTGTGTGACTTTGCAAAGAGTAGCTGTAATTTTTGCAAGCCACCTGTTAAAAAAATAGAGTAAAGTTTAGTTTAGCATATTAGGAATGCCTCAGTCTTGGACAATATGTAGCCTTTAGCCTGTGCAGGTACTAGCCAACAAATCCTGTGTATTTCTCTAAGGCCCGTGACACACCAAGCTGAAGAATGGCCGTTGGCCACTGTTAGGCCGCTGGCGAGCATCTGTCGCCCTCGTCTTCGCTGTGTGTCCCGCATCATTGACACAAGTTGGCGCCGTAGATGGCTGCCTTGGTTCTGTACCAGAGACAAATTCCTTCCTGTGTATAACATACTTGGCCAAATAAAGTGATTATCATTATATAATCATTATCATCATCTTGTTGTTGGCCTTTTGGCTGATTCAGCATGTTGAATCAGTGTCAGACCTCGTCGGCGAGACAGACCATGCTGATTGGCTGTGCAGTGCATGTGAAGAGAACACTTCCGGAAGGCCTCTTCAGCCTGTCGCTGTAGTATCTATCATTTCATCCATTTAGTGCAGTCTTTCCTTATTTTTCGCCTCCACAATCAAAAGACCAAGAACAGAGAACGGCAGAGTCACTTGCAACTTCACATTGACATTCTTGATTAGAAGCAGCTATAAAGAGCAGTTGTTGTGAATGAGGACTGCTTTGTTTACAGCTTCTATATCTGCAGTCTAGATCTTCTTCTTTGCTTTTCTGAATGGCGAATACAGATTTTGCCATCTACTGGTAGGAGGAGTTCTTTTCTCTCACGTAAGTGCAAAACGTACGTGCTGGCCGGCTGTTGGTTGTCATCTGTGCACTATGTTCAAGTGCCACTTTTTCGACCCAACTGGCAACCTGAGGTGATGCATCAGTCGGCCTACTTCGCTGCTAGTTCTTTCATGTCAGCTTGGTGTCTCTGTCCTAACGTTCTTTTTTCCTGTTTGGAGACTTTAAGGTAACATTACTGTTCTCTATGATGCCTTGTAACACTGATAGAAAACTACATGAACCATTTTGTTTACATACAGTATAAACAGTCATTTGGTCAGAGTGATGATGTAAGGGAAGACAAAAGTTAGGGAAACAAAGTCCTCTTCTCTGTAGTTACAAAGACGTTTGGGAAAAAAACACATTGGCTGCACTTTAATTTGACTTTCTCTTTAAAGTCAGATATGTTCTGTGTTGAAAACTGGTTATTTGTGAAATCAACAAGCTTCTTTAAAAGTGTTGAAAAGTGTGAAACCTGCGAAGATAAAAAAAAATTGAAGCTTTTGCAAAGACAGTGTCAGTGAGTTTGCATTAAATCTTGCAATTACAAATTTCTGGACAAGTCAAGACAAAGACTTCCAATTAATATCTGGGTATTTTCATGTTGCCTCTGAGCAGAACCAAAGAGGTTTGTAAGCTTTAACAGTCATGTTGAATGACTTGTATGGAAATATGCCATTACATAGCATTGGCGACAATGGACAAGTCTCTTCCTTCTGGGCATCAGAGATAAGCTGTATTATTTTACATTTCTGAGGTGCAGCAGTGTCTTTCCATTTCTGGTATCAAGACTCTATTCAGAGAATGTTATACTTTTAATCATTTGATACAGTAAAGCACCTGACTGACCCAAAAGAAGGTGTGATACAAAATGTCCTTCTAGATGTCAGACAGCTGTGGAGATTGGTTTGCAGAAATATGATGAGGGGACATAAACCAGCCAAACTGGCTGCCCTCTTCTTGAAATAGAGCTTTGTGTCCTTTACCTATTTCTTTCAAGTGGAACATTAATCCACTAACATTAATGCAGTTTTACAAAGGAATTTATTCTTAAAATTGCCAAACTACCATTTCTAATATTCAGCCTTTTAGCGTTTAATACCTACCGTACACACACAGAATTCAGAAAAAGTGGTGCAGCAGTATTAATTTGTTCTCACACTGCACACAGGTCAGCACCATTGTTGTTGTACTTCGGGCAGAGCTGGCTGTAATGTTGACTTTCTCTCTTATGTTTGTCACATCCACCTAGAGTCCACAAGACAGAAAGCAACAGTGACCGGGGGAGATAAGAGCTGTGGTGCCAACTGAAATAAAGTCAGCTCATTCCCACCAACACAGCTGCAGGAAAAGACATCATTTTTACCTGTCATCTTTACCCCTCATTACAATTATCTCTGAAATACACACAGTGCTTAGCCCCAGTAAATCAGGTCCTCTTCTTTTACAGGTTGGGCTTTAGTACTGTAATGAAACTCAATGATCCATTAGGAAAATGTGGTACAATGTCAAGATGTTTAGTTGAATTCTCTGCAGGTGCATATAGAAGATTATACTGTATGTACCTTGTAGTTTTGATTAAACTGAAGGTTGTTGCAGTCTTGCAGCTTTCTTAGAAGAGACCCTTCTCTGGCTCCTCTTGGGTGGTCTCTCAAGGCTACTTTCTCTGTGTGCCTACCTCCGGCTTGACAGCCATTGTGTAATGCCAACAGAGCACAACATCAAGATATACAGACCCGAGGATAGAGCCACAAAACACACTCCAAAGTTTGAAGCTTTTGGCATCTGCCTCGATCCTTTCAAGAGACTGTTAAATATGAGTCAGCTGTTGTGCTCAGGACTCCAACAACAGCTTTAATTCCTCTGCCTCCCCCTCTTTTGCTTAAAAGGGGGCTTTGTGCCTGTAGGGCCCCCATCAGTTACCTGCTGACAGGCCAAGCATGACTGATGAGCTGCCTGAGGCACTCTAGTATACTTTGTCAGCTGCTCATAATTTATACATCTTATCTCCGTCAGAACAAAAGACAGAGCATGGCTTTATGGAAATGAAAACAGAGGCTTGTTTAGACTCCAGCATGTGGAGTGATCCTACTGGTAGCTGTTTTTCTCTGCAAGACAGACAGAGTAACTCTCAACACCCATTCTCTTTGCCCACACCTTGACTGTGTGTGTGTGTGTGTGTGTGTGTGTGTGTGTGTGTGTGTGTGTGTGTGTGTGTGGTGATACTCAGAGGCCACGTAAGGTTGCCATTAAGAACGATTTTGAGTGATATTAGTTGTTTGTTTTGTTAATTTTCATCCATTACATTAAATAAGAGTGCCATTACACAATATTTTGATACTGACATTTAGTCAAATTACCTATAATACTAAAACCATTGAAAGTCAACACCCTACTGTGCAGCTCAATGCAACTTTAAAGTGCTTTTAATTTCTTTTAGTCCATTGCTTTGGTTCTCTGACTGCACAAATAGAATACATTATTCAATGGTGATTTACGAAGCTAGCTTTGAGAGTGGAGGTAGGAAAAACAGCTGGCCTGGCTCTGTCAGTTCAAAAATACCAACAACTTTTAAAGATGACTTTTTAATATGGTACATCTAATTTGTTTAACCCATATGGAGACGGGCTTTCTCCTTGTCTTGATGGTCTACTAACCTAAATGAACCATGTTCCAGCTCTGTATATAACCTAGACATTTGACTGATATTGATATTCACATTTCATTCCCAAAAAGAAAGAGAAAAGTGTATTTCCCCAAAATGTTGAGGCGTCCTTTTAAACCCTAGGACTCACATAACCACGTACCAAGACGACATTAGTGTTGCTCAGGAGCCCCACATAGTTTGCTCTTTATAAAAGGCAAGAAAAAGATGAAATTTATATTTCAGAGAACACAAACTATGATAAGGTTGCAAATATGTGAATATGTTGAACAGCACACAGTAGTTTTTTTTTTAAAACTAGTTAAGCCAGCCTAAATGTCCTAAAATATGCATTAAAGATACCTGTGATGGGAGTCAATACATCATAATGAATGCAATATTGATGTGAACCATGTGGAAAACACTGCAGAGAAAGGCAATTTATCACTGCCAATGGAGCACTTTTCTGCTAAGGTTGGATTTCTCTCCAAATGCTGTGCTTTGGTATGTTACACTGACTGATTCGTTCACTGACTCATCATCAACTACTTTGTCACACTCAAATTGTTCTGCCACCTTTTTTTGTTGTTGTTTTTTCTTTAGGTTTTGGACTTAAACAAAGCATGGGGTATGCACTTAACTGCAGCAACTGGCATGGCTGCTGTGACATATCCATGCTCTTGTTTTGCTTTGGTTTTGTCCCTTGTAAGTCATGAGATACCCATAGGGTGACTATAATAGTTGGTCCATGGTTTAAACGGTGAAACAGATCTGTAACACCATAGACACAACTATTTCTTTCTCAAAGGTTTTTATAGAACTTTTGCAAAAAAAAAATTGTGTAATTGAATATCATGTCTGTCCTCATTCTAAGATGAGTGTGAATAACAAGGACATCAGTCTAAGCACAGACAAAAATGATATTCAGATCATGTCTGTAATACAAGAGTGATAATCTAGAACAAACTGACTTTGAGGAGACGTCGCCTAGATGGGTGTGTCTGCTGTGGTGATGAAGGAATGCATTATCCAGCTTCCCTTTTCTTTTTTTTTGCCAGCTTATTATATGCTACTGGAGTGTCCATACAGATTCCTGGTTCAGAACTCTAACAAGCGAGCCCGCTATACTGTAACTATCAAGGGGTGGAATGAGTAGATATCTGAACTGTTCAGCTGATACCTGTATCTTTGTGTGGATTCTATTAGTTGCACCGTGAGCTGGCCGGGCCGCGGATCATTTGCACCCCTGTGACAAGTACATCATCATCCACCTGTAACCCTACCTCTGACAGACGATGCAGGCTTTGTTCTCTGCCAGGCTCACTTGGAGATGTTTGGCAGTGTGCTGATAGATGTGATTATCCATAATGTCTGTGCGCTGCACCATCCCCGATAACAGATTCTCTCAGTAGAATCCACCCTGCCTATCTTGCTGCTGCGTTGTTAGACTGTGGCTGCCTTTCAGTGTGGGGACATGCAATGCAGGTATTCTTTTCTTTTGCAGATGAATCATTTAAGTCCTGTATGTGATCAAACTGAACACTACGTTTGGATGTAGCATCCACTACTGTATGTAGCAGTATGGGATAGTATTTTTTTTTTAATTAACATAGATATGTAGTGCATATATCTATGACTGATAAGTGTGATGCTCCAGAGATGGCACATTTACCCAAAATTCAACAGGGCATGATGTCAACTTCACAGTCTCTATAACCTGTGAGCTATTTATGAACAAAAACCTTACTGCCTTATTTTCTGTGCTCTTTTGTACTTAAAAACTACTAAAGACCAAACTTTTCCCCTCTACGATGCCTTCCCTGTTTGTTGTATACTTTTGTTGCATGTCTGGCTGCTGTTGTAAAAGTTTAGACATTTACTTTTATTTATACTTTTTTGGGGAGCTGATTAAAGTCTTAAATATGTGTTAGCAAGAGACTGTGGACAGCTTCACCTGACACTTGTGATGGGGCGGAGGGTGGGTGTTGATGTTGTAGTAGTAGCAAAGGTGGAGGAGGAGGAGGCCTGAGGGGGGAGCAGAGGATCCTGTTCAGCTCCACTCAGCACATGTTGATGAGCCTGCAGAAGAGGACTGTATTTGCAGATTAGAGCCAGGAGATGAGACAAGGGCCTGGAAGGAGCTGAGGGCAAGGGGGTTACAGACCTGGGAATGCCAGCTGCCAGACAGTTCACCATGTACAACAAATGTCTCTCAGCACCTAATTTTTCACTATGCAAAGCCCTCTTCACCATTAAGATGACAGAACAGTTCATATCCTGCACCGGGATGATAGATAAGTCATATCTCTGAAAACCCTGTTGTCTTCCGCAGGTGTATGAGCTCTTTTTTTCTCCCAGCAGACAGAGCACATGACACTTTTCGACACTCTTCCCCGACAGTGATTTGGCATGCAGACAGTATCAAAGGGGAGATCTTTCCCATGCAATTATGGCAGAAAATAAAGGTGATGAGGTGTGTCGCACAAAAGAAAGCAAGGGATCAAAAGGGCTGGAATGAAAGCAGATTACAATAAAGGGAGAAGCTTCCACCCGCTGAATGCCACATTCTCGGTGAGACAGTAAATAACCAAAGAACAGAAGTACTGAAAATGCAATAGCTTCCTTATTTAAATCTATTTGTGTTAAGCTGCATGGTGCCATAGCTTTTATATAAAAAATATTAGCCTATGAGAATTTAGAAAACAACTATGGCTGCAGATAGCTGGATCACTGCAGGCAGTTTATGAAATATTTCCATGAAATTTGGTACGTATAAACTGTTATAACATGGATTGCCTGACTCATCTAGTGCCATTAATAGATCTAAATTTGAATTTACTTTGGTTTTGATCAAATGCCTACAGAAGACTAATGATATTCCCATCCGCCTCGGCTGTATGTGGTGATTCAGCCCGTTCTCAAATACTGACGTTTTGTCAAGTACCTTTTTTGCGTCTCATACTGGGTGGACAAAATAACTAACAATATGATATTTTCCTAAACCTAACCACATAGTTGTTGTTTCTAAATCTAACCACGTAGGGTTTGTCAAATACATTTGGCGTCTTAGAGACATGAAAGGCAGCCTTTTGTCTGCTTGAGATGCCAGACATACTTGATAAAGCGCCAGGATCTGACACACCAGGATGAGAATTGTCATTGCTAGCACCAGTGTTTCCACTACATACATTTTTCAACAGTGGCCCACCACCGCAAAATTATTGCCAATGCAGCTTCAGAATTTTACTAAATATTGAAACAAGGGATACATGTTAAGTCAATTAGATTTTACAGTTTAACCTAACAACTCATCAGCAATTAACATGCTGACTCCACCAAAAGCTATAGTGCTATATAGTAGTATAGCTACTATAGCTATAGTAAACACTATATCTATAGTAGCTATAGTAAAAGCTATAGCTATTGTAGTTATAGTAAAAGCTATACCTATTGTAGCTATAGTGCCTTTGTACAACCTCTCAGAGCTACTAGTTTGGCTGTGGATTCGTCATCTTGTTGATAAATGACAAATGATTACGCTAGTGTCAAATAGTGGTTGATTTCTTTTTTGTTGATGAGCCAACATAATATTTGAGCTGTCTTTAAAAGAAGCCCCTTTCACTCTGAGTACTGTATATGCTGAAAAAGAAGAAAGTTTCTATGTTGTTGACAGGCTGCAGCATCACAGTCAACTTATTGGATTTTGTAAACAGGATGTGATTCTAACTACAACCATTATGAGCTGCTTTGAGCCACTTGTGATGGAATCCATCTCAGGCGATTGGGGATAATGTTTCCTGGCTGTCAGAAATAGTGGGTAACTGGTCATGTGTGGCCTCTCACAAAGCCAACTCTGTATTTTCTTTTTTTTATCACTAATAATGCACGATTGTTCTCTGCACTGTTTTTCTTTCATCTCACTGATGAGATAAAAGCCATTTGCTGGCCAGGCAGCCCCATGCTTAGACGGCTCAACTCTCTCAAAGGGATTTATCCACTGTTGTTATGACTAATACACTGTGGATTACAAGTTAGTGAGAGGTCACCCATCACTTCTGTTTCCTGCAAGTGCGACTCGTGCTCCAGCTCGTTCCCTTTGACCAACCTGAAAAGGTACAATACGTCAAAGTGGTGTATGAGAGGGTGTAATTGGCATGGTACTCCACATCATTCGCCATCACTTGAAAGCTTTCTCACTTGGAACTGAAACTTGTCACTTTCTCTACTTTTCCAGTGTAGAAAGTTGCAGCTGCTGAAATAATGAATTAGGTTAATGGACTGAATGATTACAGGCTGGCTACACAATCATCCAATGACACCCCTTTCATCCCAAATATTGCCTGTGATTTACTGTAGCACCCCACCTGGCAAGATGAAGGAATTGAATTTATTTTGTGAAGGTGGTGACTAGCGCTGACTCAGTGGAACATGTCCTAATTTATCAACAACCATGTCCTCCCTGAAAAGGCAAGGGAAGTTCATAGACAATAAATCATTTATTATTTAATCAAGATTCGGAAATCAAACTAACCCGAAAATCTGAATGACTTGATGTAATTGTGTATGTGATTTATATCTAAATCTGTGTTTTTGAGGATTTATGAATTCTCAGAGTGGAGTTCCTGGCCTCGAGTAACCTGATCAGTCCCCCTCTCAAAAATAGTAAAGTCCTTAAAGGGTTGATAGGTTTTGGACTGATGCTTAGCAACAACATTCCTGTGCCTTAAGTAGTAGTAAGCCCCTCACTGCACCCTTTGATGCAGCTGTCAAAGCGGATTTATTTCCTCTTAACACGTTGTCTTCTTGTCCACATGCATAAAGGGATGAAAGAGAGCAATGCTGACACTTCTTTTTAGTTGTAATTAAATTGTGTTTCACCTGGTTTTTCAGGTGATGTGACACATACAGTACATACATCATGGTGGATCATAGGGGGAGGTTTGACAATGCAGGTTAATTTGACTTTACCAGTTGACATTTAAAAATGATGTCAAGCTCTGTTAAGACCAACTCCATGTCTTTTGTTCATGATGGCCACAGAAAATTAGCTATAAGTAATGTTTACATTTTCAAGCATTTCTATTTAGCATGGAAATTGTGTAAGCTTCTGTTACAGTGCCTTGCGAAAGTATTCGGCCCCCTTGAACTTTGCGACCTTTTGCCACATTTCAGGCTTCAAACATAAAGATATAAAACTGTAATTTTTTGTGAAGAATCAACAACAAGTGGGACACAATCATGAAGTGGAACGAAATTTATTGGATATGTCAAACTTTTTTAACAAATAAAAAACTGAAAAATTGGGCATGCAAAATTATTCAGCCCCCTTAAGTTAATACTTTGTAGCGCCACCTTTTGCTGCGATTACAGCTGTAAGTCACTTGGGGTATGTCTCTATCAGTTTTGCACATCGAGAGACGGAAATTTTTGCCCATTCCTCCTTGCAAAACAGCTCGAGCTCAGTGAGGTTGGATAGAGAGCGTTTGTGAACAGCAGTTTTCAGTTCTTTCCACAGATTCTCAATTGGATTCAGGTCTGGACTTTGACTTGGCCATTCTAACACCTGGATATGTTTATTTGTGAACCATTCCATTGTAGATTTTGCTTTATGTTTTGGATCATTGTCTTGTTGGAAGACAAATCTCCGTCCCAGTCTCAGGTCTTTTGCAGACTCCATCAGGTTTCCTTCCAGAATGGTCCTGTATTTGGCTCCATCCATCTTCCCATCAATTTGAACCATCTTCCCTGTCCCTGCTGAAGAAAAGCAGGCCCAAACCATGATGCTACCACCACCATGTTTGACAGTGGGGATGGTGTGTTCAGGGTGATGAGCTGTGTTGCTTTTACGCCAAACATAACGTTTTGCATTGTTGCCAAAAAGTTCGATTTTGGTTTCATCTGACCAGAGCACCTTCTTCCACATGTTTGGTGTGTCTCCCAGGTGGCTTGTGGCAAACTTTAAACAACACTTTTTATGGATATCTTTAAGAAATGGCTTTCTTCTTGCCACTCTTCCATAAAGGCCAGATTTGTGCAGTATACGACTGATTGTTGTCCTATGGACAGAGTCTCCCACCTCAGCTGTAGATCTCTGCAGTTCATCCAGAGTGATCATGGGCCTCTTGGCTGCATCTCTGATCAGTCTTCTCCTTGTATGAGCTGAAAGTTTAGAGGGACGGCCAGGTCTTGGTAGATTTGCAGTGGTCTGATACTCCTTCCATTTCAATATTATCGCTTGCACAGTGCTCCTTGGGATGTTTAAAGCTTGGAAAATCTTTTTGTATCCAAATCCAGCTTTAAACTTCTCCACAACAGTATCTCAGACCTGCCTGGTGTGTTCCTTGTTCTTCATGATGCTCTCTGCGCTTTAAACGGACCTCTGAGACTATCACAGTGCAGGTGCATTTATACGGAGACTTGATTACACACAGGTGGATTCTATTTATCATCATTAGTCATTTAGGTCAACATTGGATCATTCAGAGATCCTCACTGAACTTCTGGAGAGAGTTTGCTGCACTGAAAGTAAAGGGGCTGAATAATTTTTCACGCCCAATTTTTCAGTTTTTTATTTGTTAAAAACGTTTGAAATATCCAATAAATTTCGTTCCACTTCATGATTGTGTCCCACTTGTTGTTGATTCTTCACAAAAAATTACAGTTTTATATCTTTATGTTTGAAGCCTGAAATGTGGCAAAAGGTCGCAAAGTTCAAGGGGGCCGAATACTTTCGCAAGGCACTGTAAATTCCCCAAATAAAAGAATATGTTTCATTCCTTTTATTAGCCCTGACACTTAAACGCCCATCCTGTTAAGTAAATAATAGCTGTGCACATCACTGACCTCAAGCTTTGTGTTTGCCTCTGTCCTCAGGTCTGCGAATTGGTACATCTCAGACCTCTTGCTACCTGCTAGCTGCTGTGTATTTACAAGAATGCTAGTACAAGGCTATTAAGGCCCCCACTGTGAGCAAGGCCTCTTGTAAAGCTACACTTGATGTCTGCTTGGCCTGGCTCCATGCCGCTCGTCTCTAGTGAGCTCTGACTGACCTTCCGTGTGTCCTTATTGCTCACACATGAGAATCGGGCAGCTGGAGAACTGCTTGTTCGTTGTGTTTTGTCAGACAGCCCACTTGGTCATCCAGAGTGGACTGGCTGAGAGATGTCCAAGTATTGTACACTGACCTCCTTATCATGTTATTTTCAGGTGCCGGTAAAAGCAGGGAAAGCAGTGGCTCTTTGTTTTTAAAGACAAAATCATAATTGCATGAACTATTGACATTTTTTAAATTTAATGACTATTTGAATATTTGTAAATCAATGCCCATTCCTAGTTTCATGCCAGTTTACTCCAGGTATCATCAGCAATCAGTTATCTGTTTTTACACAACCAGCAGTCATGGAGCAACATTAGCATTTGGGCTCATTTGTCCAACCACCTGATACAATATATAAGTGGAGTATTCACCTCTTTTTTGCTCTTTAATGTCTTCACCAACTCCTCAGGGAAATATTTGGCTCTTTTAATGCTAAATGCTCTACTGTGTTCACCAGCTGGTCACTAACTGTATTTGCCTGATGTCAGATGCTAGACCGGTTGTGCACAGTGAGGTTGTAAAGTTTTTGTAGTTTTGTTTTTTGTTAAAAACATGATGTGACAGAAAACAATGCGTGGGGGGGGCTATTTAGTAAACCTGGCATAAATCACCATCAGGTGCAGAAAATATCGCAGCACCATAAATCTTTAATTTAGAGTCGTATTTACCAACAGTGGTGATGTAAAAGAGCAGAGTCACAGCTGTGTTAATCTGAATGCACCACCACTTTGGATCTCCTGCCTGAAGGCTGTTAGGCATGTGTGGACTGAGAGGAGGTCTAGAAGAAAGTGTGAGTGTACAGCAACCAAATGTTAATATGACTGAAGAAATCAACAAACCCATTTTGGAACGGCAGTCACGTGGTGCCCTGCCAGTCAAATCATCTTTTGTTTCACTGATTTGACCTGCAAGCCTGTTAAAGTCCCTCACATAATCCTCTGGCGAGCGGTGATTTACAAACGCTTTCTCCTTTGTCAAAAATGCCAAATATCCTTAATATACCTCTGTGAGAGCAGTGAGAGTGAACCAAACCAGTCATTGCGAGGCAGAAGACCAAAACAGTTAATCGAAAGTCAATACATAGATCCTTAAAGCTGAGGAAGACTACAGTGATAATTCTCTGTGGTTTTGTCACTATGAGTAATTCCACTGTTAATATAAAAATGTTGATTATAGCAGCTTTAACACAAGGACATTTCTACACTAACAACCTTGCTGTCTCTTGCTTTGCAAAGTCAGAAAAAATCAAATTAGGACATTTTTGTTCAGATTTAGATCAGATTTACATAGATATATATATCTATATAGAGAGAGATATATATATACAGTATATATACACAGTATATATAAGTATATGTGACATACACTCAGTTCATTCAGTCGTTTTCCAGTCTGTATATCTTCATTTTGTAAAGCTGTTTTGAAAGGCTCCACCCACTCAGGCTCAACCCAGTAGAGTGCAGCTCTGCCTGTGAGAAATATTTGTTTAACTAAAACTTCAATTTGTGATGATTCACTGCTTAATCTCCAAAGGCCTGACAGAGGCAGCAGACAGTCTTGTGTCTTTCAGTATGATTCTTCAGTAAACAACATGCCTCGGCTCAGCGGGACTGTCTTCACAGTGGGGCTTCGTTGTAGACCTCAGCGTAATCAAAGCTCTTGTTTGGAGATGAAATGCCTAGTTTTCAGCTTAGGCATCCCCAGTAATTTCTCACTACTATCAAAGCCTGCTGCCTTCTGTGTTGAGCGAAGCCTGAGATTTAGATCTAAAGGCTTTATTTTAAAGTGGTGGTCATGCATGCAAACAAAGGGGTGCTATGAAACCATGCCCTTTGTTTGATACACAATAGCATTTCAACCACTGGGGAACAGCTTGGATCTCCATAGAACTGGCATTACTTTCATGTCAAGTGACACTGAAGGCAATAGAGTGACCAACTTCTCAAAAAGCCTGCATACTTTCAGCTCTCTCCCCTTTTCTCCTCTGGTCTTTCTTGTTACATTGAGACATTATTTCATATTCTTTTAAAGTTAGGCCAGCACCTTTGATCAAGACTGATTTTTAGACTATATTAATGGCTAAGACCTGACTGGTTGAGCTCACCCTAGTAGATGGGTACAGTAATCATATGTCTTTAACACAACAAGACAAACAAAAGTAGAGCATTGTTTGTCTTTTATCTGCATGACACTGGCCCAGAACCAAAGAAATTACTGGCTTTATATTGTAGTATAATAAGGTACATTCATAAGAGCATATAATAATTCCTTATAAAAAGCAGTTTGTTTGACACATCACAATGAAACTTATTGACTGTAGTATATTCTATATTATAGTATAGTACTGCACTTTGCTGTAATGGCCTGACTTGGATTCTCATCTTTCCCATAAGAAAGTATTAATTCACTTTTGCTGCATAGTTTTCAAGTATATTGGTTTGCTTTTTCATCTGTTTATAAAATGTTTGTTGTTTATGTTTGCTCAACAGTGTATTTTTGTAGGCCAACCCAGAAATAAGTTAGACCAAATAAATGTACATAAAGTTTAAACACTAAGATGTATCAATGTATTTTGCTATAATCTTGTGTGTGTAGCTGTTTTTAGCCCACTAAGATTTTAACAAAGGTGAAATGCTAATTTTCAGTTATTTTTCCTACAAGAGTGGCTTAATCAGAGTAATGGGCAACTGTTGAGGTATGGTTAGACAGACAGACAGGTTGGACTGCTTCATGTTGATGGTGGGCAGTGGTTTAAACCCCTGGAGTGACTGACACTTCTGACAGTCCGCTGTGGACCGTGTGAGGGGGGGTCGTGCACAGAGAGGCCTGTTCCTGGCTTTACATTTGCATCCTCTGCCCGTGGGCGGTTGTGTTAATAATGTGGCAACTGGGAAGATTAATTGTGGACAAGCAGCAGGATTACAAGGGCCTTTGTGGGAGCAAAGGGAGCACTGGGTGGGAAAGGCCTGTGATCTGTGAGGCTGAGAGGAAATTAGTCAGGGCAGGCTGGAGCTGCCTTTTAACAGCTACCTAAGGAAATGAAAGCCTTGTTCAAAGAGGATATTGAAATAAGTACCCAGAAAATTGTTGACATTCTTGAGAGACGAATATTGTTAATATTCGTTGTGCTAATGTGAACACACCAAGAAGACAAAACCATTGTGAAAGGAAAAATATTCTTTTAGAATCACTTAAGGACTTAATAAAGAGGACACTACGCTGAGTCAAATATGTTACATGTAGTTTCTTAGATTAAAAGATAAAATATGGCTCCTCTCACATTATCAACACTGAAATGCGGAAATTAGTCTCAGTTCTGTCTAGTAGCCAATTAAGAAAAATAACAACACAGCAAAGGAGGCTTCAGTCCCCTGCAGCTGTCTCTCCTTTTCTATTGAAGAAAGAAATGAGGGAACAAGGCAGGCGTCTCATGCCACCTGTTGGATTGTCCTCACATAGCAGCAGAAACTCAGGCAGTACTCATTCTGACCCTCATCTGACCCTGTCTTTACTACATTTTGTGCAGAAAACATTATTTATTTTATGCTAATTTAGTGCACTACTTTCACGTAATAGACGGAGAGCATCTCTTCTAATGGGTTTTAAGAGACTCAAGTATTTTAGCAGTATAAAGATAACTGTTTGCTATTAGAGGAGCACAGAGTCTAATGGCACGGACAGCATGGTCACAGCTTCAGAGAGCCTTAAACGTAAATTTGCGCCACACACAAGAGAATTCGCTTTGTAACCTGCTTGCCTTCATTGATGTTTGGCTGCTTCACAACTGGCTTTCCCATCAGTAATCATTTAAATAAAAATAGGTAAGCATCTGGACATTCAGGCCTCTTAATTAAAATACTGGTGTTTTTCCAGTATAAGAAAAATCATGAAAAATGGCCTGTCACGATGAGTTTCTGAAACCAGATGATAAAGCTGGACGGCTGGGGGAGGGTTGTTCCCAAACAGAAACACCAGGCTTAGTAGTTGTTAATTAAGTTTAGTTGTTCAAAGCAAAATCATACTGCTCAAATAGCATGGCTTTAACCTTCAGTAATTTAAAAGCAGATTCCTATTACATACTTATTATTGATTCATTTCAGACATATTGACCATTTTCCAATCAGGAAAGTTATCCACAGCTTAATTTCTTTCTCTCCTATGATCACATCCACTGACACAGGAACAAAAGTGCAATTTAATAACAATATATTTGACAGGGGGCCATGCAAATTCAAGATGTGCTGTTGCAATGTAAGCTAGTCCTCTGAAGAGCGTTACCAGACGTCCAGCATCACTTGCCAGTATCTGGAAAGATGGAAAGTTGCAAATACGCGTGTGACATGATGTGCTTTGAAATAAATTCCGAATACACTGAGCCTTTGTGATTTGTGGTCTTACAGTTAAGCATCTGAGATGTACTCTTGTATTTCAGATATGTTTTTAGCTGTTCCAAGATGTTGCACCACTCATTTTCCTGAGATTTCTGAAGCAGCGTCATTTATCAGAGAGATTTATTGACAGATGGACTTCCAGATGTTCCGAGTATCTTTTGCAGAAAAAGAGCGTTAAACATTAAACCACAGTAGTGTTGTGGACATTTTTATTTTTTAAGAAGAAACAAATGCAGTAGGTCTAAATGGAAAAATAAAAAAATGTCTTTGCTGTAGTTAAAGGGCAGTTCTCCCAATTATAAAAGTAAATAAATCTAGGTGTTTAGCCATGCTGAGAGCTGCGGTTTTATTTGCCCAGGTGTTGAGATCTTCACTACCCCAGTTTCAGTGGAGGTTAGCGGCCTGTTTTTGAGACTGTCCTCTGAAAAAGAACGATAACATCTGTCCTTTTAGCAAGTGTTTACATTTAAGTGACCAGGCCCTTTGTAGCTACAGTAATTTTGTCAAAAGTTAAAGAGGGACTCTTTATTACAGAGTGAGAAAGTAACATGCAGTTTGAGGTGGTGAGCAAAATTTCAGACCTAAAGATGTTTGGAGAACTTGATAGCGTAGAAAAAGTCAACGACTCCATTTTGTCTGGATATAAAATCCCAGATATTCTTGATAAAAGGTACAGGTTCTGTTGAGTTTTTCAAATAACATATTTTGAAGAAATACCATTCACTGACACAGTGTGCTGCTAGCAGACGCTGTGGTTGGTATCTCAAAACGTGGGCACATAAAACCTGACAATTTTATATAACAGGGACGTAAGAAATAAAAATGTCAACGTGTATCTTATTTGACATTGACTTAGAGGATGCTTGACAGAGTCATGGGGGTTATGGCCTACCAACAGTTAACATCATACATTATGCAAATTTTACATAAAAACATTAACATTAAAGTTAGTGCAGTCTGATCAATGCACAAGTGTGACAGCTAATTAAGAAGTGGAGAGTTAAATAGTACTGTGACTGCAGTAATAGACCCAAGACCAATGACCAATATTCATGGGAATAAGTGAATGAATATAACAATAGTAGGCTTCTGATGTGATGAATCGCTACAAACAAGTGTGGAAACCTCATCTTGTGAATGACTATTAAACAAAACTTAACATCTGACCTCTGTGTCATTCCTCAAATTGCAGCAACTTGATGTAGCACTAACCATGGCCTCTGTGATGAGATTATGAAGCTGCTGGACTGAAACTAGAAGAAAACAGATTACAGCCTCAATCAACTTGTTTTTTTTTTTTTTTTTTTTTACAGTACACGTGTGGGAAAAAGAATTTTGTCC
>NW_018127949.1:2469169-2480925 GCF_001952655.1 Monopterus albus
ATAAACCAGAGTTAAGTTATGTTTTGACAGGGGGGGGAAACACTTATTCACACAGGGCTTTGTAGTTTTGGATTTTGTTTTCCCTTAATAATAAAAACCTTCATTTAAAAACTGCATGATGTGTTTACTTGTGTTATCGTTGACTAATATTTAAATTTGTTTGATGATCTGAAACATTACAGTGTGACAAACATGCAAAAAGATAAGAAATCAGTAAGGGGGCAAATACTTTTTCACACCACTGTATGCTCCGAGTTTGATTTGATTTTGCAGTGACGGATTGAAGCTTAAGTGAGCCAGCTTTAAAAATAATGCACTTCTGTTTGGACATAAATGACCACTTTGAGGGACGTAGTACCAGGATTTACTCATTTAAGTAGAAAAATTGAGACAGTCGTTTGTGTCTGGTGATACTGGAATAACCTTGGTAGTGGGAAAAATAAACCATGGCCCTACAGTACTTTTGTTGTCACTAACAAAATGTGACATTCGGGCATTAGAGCCGTTTCAAGTCGGCGTGCATGAGAAATTTGTATCTGAACATCTGGTTGTTTCCATCTTGTCCATCGTGAACAAGCAGGAACAGGTTTTGGCCAGGTGCTTGTAGTGAATGTATCCATAAATTATGATCAGAGAGCTGTTATTGCAAAGCTTTGCCCTCTTCTCATTGAGTTTCAGCTCATGTTCCACTCCTCTCTCCCTTCATATCTCAGCTGTGACTTTGTCATGCAGCCAAGCACATAATATGCTCTGAGCTCTGTATCATGTCCAATTATAATTAGCTTTGTCAGGCCTGAGCCCTACAACCCTCATGCAGATAATATGATATGTCTTCATAACCAAGTGACCTTACATGTGCAATATTTCTCTCCTTTTTAAGATTGTGTGTCAATAGAGTGTAGTCTGGGAGGCGGTGGCAGGGGGAGATTTAGATGATTGGGCTTTTGGGTGCAGTGATGTATAGTCATTATTATTCTACCTGCTGTGGTTGTATACACAGCTGGGCGCAGCATGGCAGTGGCCAGGGAGGGAGCCATGCATTCAGGGAAGGCCTCGGTTAATAAGCCTTTAATCCTCTGTTAAAGCCTGGCGGCAAGGGACGCTTTCTCATTTTCACTCTGTACATGGAGATTTTGAGTTGAAATACGTTTTATCATAAATAATAGTAGTCCCATTGATTTTTTTGGGGATACCAGTAGACATACATGTGTGACTGACATACATGTGTTTTCACCGCTGAAAGGTGAGCGTTAAGTGGCAACCAATACAGGCTGCGAAATGAAGCTAATGTGCAAGTATCAAAACCTGTAGTTTCTCGAGTGACCACAACAAGCAATTAGGAGACATTGCCTTGGGCTCGGTGAACTCAAGAAATAATATGAAAATAGTCAGAAATCAGTAATGATAACAATAATTTGTTACAGCCATGAAGGGTTAGCATGTTATACTGGTGAATACGTTTGTCATGAGTAATTTGCTTTGAGGGTTTGCCTCTGGCTCATGGGCAGAAACGTGCAGCCATGCAGACACTTTGCATTTCATGTAGTAGCAGAGGTCAGCTAAAACGCCTAACACATTGACATACAGTATATGTAATAGCTTTGAGATTCCCATGTGCTGTTGCACCTCACCCTGCTGTTTTCACCCTGTGGTTGATAGAAACAACTGGACAAAAGAGGCTCTTTCAGAGAGAGAGAGGTAGCAGTGAATCCCTGACAAGTTGAGGTTTCACTAACACTGACGCCATGTAATGAGGGAGCCAGAGGTGAGGCCTATCCCAGCACGTCTGTGTGGATTTCCCTGAGTGATTGATGTGTTCCAGTCAAATGAAGCAGTGGGCTGAGTGATATGACACTTGTCTTGCTGTGACACACGTGTTCGCGGCCAACGGTTATTGGTGTTGATGGGACCCACTCCACTCAGCCAGCCAGGCACAGTTATTTTGATCCCTTGTTCTTTTATTTCAGTCCCCCCTCTTCCCTGTTTTCTGTCTCCTTGCCACATCAAATCATAGTTTAAAGACAGAGGCAGGGCCCTCGGGTACTAGCTTATTAAGCATCAGGAGCTGAGACAAGATGAAAGTAATAATGGGGACCAGACAGCCTGGTGGGGGCCTTACATCTCAGGTAGAAGTGGGATTTTGGGGATTTTTCTGGTGAAAAGAGCTTATAAGACTTCAAACTACATGAATGTCTCTGTTGTCAAATTGTCAATTATTTTTTATTAAGCAGCAGGTTTTGGTATATTTGGCTAAAGACACTTTAGACTTTTCTTTAAGTACATTTCAGCTTTTAGTGTTGTGATGTAAGCTAGGGATGCAACAAGTGACTATTCTCATTAATTCTTCCCTCTTTCAATTGTATTAATTGTTTGTCTATAACATGATGCCAAAATAAATGACAAACCCCTATCAAAGGCCACGGTGACATCTTTGGTAGGTGCATTTACTCTAAACCACAAAAAGTATCACATCAGCTGAAATGACAATATGGATTAGAAAAATCCTGATAATAGTAGCATTACAGAGGCAGGAACTCTCACATTTGTGGCATTTTTAGCCATGCTAGCGTTGTGCTGTAGCTTTGGGGATGGCAGTGATGGTTGATGAATCTGTTTATCCACTACTTTGATCCAGACTGAAGTGTCATTATCGGAGGCCATAAACTTTGACACAGACTTGCATATTGCCAGACACTGCATCCTAATGACTCCAGTGATCCCCTGACTTTGCTCTAGCACCAGACATTTGTGAACATTTGTCGTTCAGAGTGAAATGTCTCACCTGTTAATGTCTGAATTACTATAAGATTTGGTACAGACAGTTATGTCTCTGTCAAGATAAATAGTTTGATGATCCATTCATTTTTATTCTAGTGCCATCATCAGCTCAAAAGTTCAGTTTGTCCAGTACTTTAGCTTGCAACCAAATACCTGCAAATAAATGACATTCAAACAAATATTTGCTTGCTAACATGCCAAATTAAAACAATGATGCCAATGATAAACCTGCTTAGCATGTTACAGTAGCATGGTGATGTTGAGATGTACAGTAGGTCAAAGCACCCCTGCCAAAAAGCCCCACAGAGCTGCTAGACTCTTAGTCCTGTCACTTGATAAATTACTCGGAAATGATAAATCACTTAAGGAGATGATTAATTTAATTGATCAGCTGATTAATCAGTTTAGCACTTCCATACTGTAAACTTGCCATTGGTCATGACTATTCCGCTATAGTCACATTTTTATAGCAATTTTTAATGATGGTCTTTATTATTTCAACAAGTTAATCATCCAGTAAACGTTAACACTCAAAATAGCTTTATTGTTAATTGATTTGTTGTATAATTCTTTACAAGAATTGATGTGAAAATGAGTTTAGAGGCATCTTTCCAGGCTGTTGTCTTGCTGTCAGCTCTCAAAACATCTCAGACATTAGAACATCCATGATTCAAAAATTGACATACTCATGGTCTAATGACTAGTAATTTGACTAGTAATTGGATTAAAGCAATTCCAGATTGATCAGCATTTAAAAGTGAAATTACAGTTTGTTTAATGAGACTTGCTGTGTGAAATCTGAGAATTCACAAGTCTTTTTTTAAAATCCCGTTAGATACAGGCAACAGTTCCAGTGGTCACAAGATGGCCGCCATCAAACACTGTTCGCTTCTGGTCTCTGTGACAGCTCTCATTATTGGAGGCCACCGAATAGTTACCAGCTGATAAAAGCATATCACACGGCAGAGGAAATTGAATTTTAGAGGACATAAATTCTGAACGCGAGAGATCATAGTCAGAAGCTAATTTAAGGAAGATTAAATTAATTTCAGTGACACCCATTCTATCTTGACAAAGTCAGTACATAACATAATGTACATGTAGCTCTGTTGCTTGGAGATAAGAGGATAGTCATTTGAGACTGGGCACAGCAGTAGCTGAGGATCAAGCCCTAATCCCATTGCTGCAACCTTTTTTACAGAACATCATAGAGGATACATAGTGTCTGACAGCCATTATTTAGTAAGGGGATTTTAAAAGTCTTTCACTTTAGTGTGATAATTTAATTGACTGCTGACCCAAAGCCTCAGGACACAACTTGCCTTCTTACACAGCAACTCGGTTTTTATGTTCACAGTCGTATTTCTTATTTCCTATTTACTCCCATATCAGAACTAGAAGGCAGTTTATTATTCTTCAAGTCATGCAATGCTTCTCTAGCCGAGACTAGTGGAAATGATATTTGTGAGTTGTGTTTTAGTTGAAGAGGTGAAATTGAATTCATGAGTTGTATGTTTGGTTTGAGTTGCATTAATCAATTTAGTTTTGTTTTGATTTTCAGCCATGTAGTAAGTTTTCTTCAAGATTTTCCAGTGTGATCTGACTTGTTCCACTGTACGGGTCGGGACATGCCGGCATCTAAATTACAGTGTAACCTTCACTAGACCTTTTCATTACAAAAAACAAAATTTTGTGTCTTCATTGCTCAAAAAATTAGCTGCTTTTGCTGTCAAACATCATTTCTGTTTCTCTTACCTCACTTGTATTAGTTAGTCTGGAACATTCAGAAAACTGGATAAGATGTATACATGCAACAGCATCCTGGTTTCTTTCGGAACACCCCAGTTAGCATATTGGAGTTTCACAAAACCGGGACAAGAGCTTATCCGGGTTTCTGAAATTGGTCTATGATGTTTACATGTGCAAACATAAAAATGGGATACTTCACAACCCTGATCATACCTGGGACACTCTTGTCCATATAAATAGACTCAATGAAATAGTGTATATGTTCCTGGGGTTTACAATTTATATTCAAAGATATTGTCTACAGCAGGTGCTGTTAAAAGTTGAAACCTTCATGATTTTAAGAAAGTAGTGTGTTAGCATACAAACAACTGCAATTTACAACCATTGGAGGCGATGTCAATCTCCATATCTACAAGATAAATGATATTGTTTTCTTAATTGTCTTTCCAACTTTTTAGCTGCACTCTCTGCTGTCTAAAAACCATCTACACAGTCTGGTTTCCTTTATCCTGCTGTTATTACAGACATGCTTAAAGTAGCCACAGATGTTTGACTCGTCCATGGATTCTATTATTGGATTGACATATGAATTCACCTTTGTTGACATTTAAGCTGAAGTGGTGTTAAAGGCTGCAAAAGAAAAATTGCATGAAAATAATTTTGGTAGGTTTTTTTAATCACCATCTTTACTTAGACATCTAGTGAACCACATAACCTGTTGCTGAGTAAACCTGGGTTCTTGATTTGTAGTAATTTCCTTTTAATGTCAGTGGAAATTTCAACAAGGTTTCTGGTACTGAACACAGACATGACAGTCTCCTTTGGTTTTCCACCATGTTGTTATGGTTGACATGTTAGCAAAAACATGCTGCAGACATGTAGCAACGTTATCTATTATTAATAATTGACAATGTTGCTACATCTCCTATCTGGTGAATATACTCCAAGCCCAATATTCACACTCCTTTTAACTATTTCAGTGTTCATCAACTCCTGAGAAAAATATGTGGCTCTTAAACTACAAGATGTTCCACTTTTATCTAGTTGCAAAATTTTGGTGCTGTCCAGGTAGCACAGTCATTTTATTGCTGAAAATATCTGCTGCAGGAAATGTGTCTGTAGAGAACTTTGAGAGTATACTGTACTGAAAGAGGCTAAAAACCTCCATAGAGATGAAGAAGGCTCATCACTGCAAGTGACTCCTTTTGCATGTACAAAATGTGATAAATCGTTAACATGTAGTAGTTAAATTATCCACTATTGGAAATGTAGATACAGTACATCTGATTTTGTTTATGCTGGACAATTGTTAATAAAAACCTTTCAGTCAAAACCTCAAACATGATCATTTCCATTCTGGTACTGAATCATCTTCACAACATGAAATCTACTGTAGGTAACTATTAGTAACATCTAGTTTGCTTTCATACTTCTACTGTGTGAAAAATGGCCTTTTTTCTCAAGATGAGACGAGAATCCTTGTGATTGAGCTGTCTAAATGGCTAATGAATTACAGAGAACACTGCTGCAGATTAATCTCCCAGAAGTCCCTGGGCAATATGGCAACCATTTAAAACTTTAATCAATAACCCTGAAGTTGAAAGCGTGCAGGCGCTGCACTTGTATGGTCACAATAAACAGAATGCAGACTGCAATCTCCTTTAAATCATGCTGACAAGCGCAGTCATGCTAAATCACTGCAAGTGAAAAATACATGTCTGAATAACTTTATCAGCGGTGCCTCCATATTTCATTTGGGAGAGAGACAGGCAGCAACAGAGGAATTTAATGATTTATCATCTAAACTAATATTCCAGTCCTCCCATATATGTTGTTTTGGGTAATTATGATGAAATATGTACGGTATATAAATATTGAGCAGGCCAAAACAACAAGTATTACATGCCCTAGTAATGTCTAAATGTCAGCCAGTTTGCATTTTAACTTAAAAAACTGTATTTTTCTTTTTGTAAACACTGTGCTGCCATTAATTCACAGCCTTTGTACAACGTGCCACTTACATTATATTTCAGTTATTCAACTATGTCTTATCATAGACTTTTGTAACTATTCCTTCTTTACTAAACAGAATTTATGGATCAATAACATATTTCAACAGATTAGAAATAATTTAGGAATAGAGTAAAGAGCTACAATAGGTCTAAACACTGATTTGTCTTTGAGGAGGGTAAAATATTTTAAACAATTAAACATATGTCATAATTTTAGCTAAATCAAAAAGAAGAGTGCACTTTTGTTGTTCCTAGATGTTTGCACATTGTTATAAACCTTGCTGATTGTTCTGCTTAAGAGCCCTCTGAGATAGCGGGTAGCTAGCTTCAGCGCTCAGTGTCACATCCTTTGGCTGTGTCGCCTGTTGACACAGTAATGACCCTGAAGGGCTAAAAGCTGATTGCAGTATAACAAAGTTAAGTAATTCACTGAGTTCTTTTTCCTGACACGTTGGCAGGGTGGGTTGTTTGAATGCCTTTGTTTGTCCATGAGGTAATGGATAAACATTTAATCCACCTGTGTATGACTGAATGTCATATTTTATAAACAGGGCTTGATTAGAAGAGAAGATTACAATATGCACAAATATGACCAGTGTTTCTCTTTGCACTAGTGTACCAACATGCTGTACTGTGTGTGTATAGTGCCCAAATTGCTTCCATGCCTTCATGCTAATCCATCTTTAGTTGAATCGCAGACAAGTGTGCTCTCTTCTTCTGACACAATAACATTTTATTACCCTCCGTATCCCCTTGTTCTCATGAATTTGGCCCTGATCCTCCACCTCAGACAGATGATGTGTAGATGCAAGCTCTGCGTTTCCTTCATCCATCTCTTCCTCCCACTATCCCTTTCCTGCACTCCATCTTTCAGAACTGTAACCTACGATCGCCAGCTGTGCAGGGAGCCCCAGAGTGTATTTACAGCGAGTTGCACTTTATCACACACAGCCGCACAGCTGCCAACTTTATTCTGAGCGTAGTCTAGCCTCCCTGCCTCCGGCCATGTTTTTTTGTGCTGGTGAGATCCTGCTCTGCCACTGCTTCTTTCTCCCCAGCTGCTCTCCTGCTGGAGAGGGTGGGGTGAACTGTTAAAGGCCTGTAGAATACGCCAGTGCCCGTCACTGCCACTGGCCAGTCTCACAGCACACCTACCAACTAAAACACAAAGATAAAACAAAGACCATCATTCAGTTTTACCACATAATTTTTATCCTGCACAGTGTTTTTTTTTTCTTTTCAACTTTCTGCGTAGGCAGTAATGTATAGTGTGTTGGCCTCATGTTGATACTTTGATAGGGCATTACGTTTTTCCCACTTTTGGCCCAGTAACAGCATAAATCTGTCCTGAAACTACAGGGGGCCTGTAGAGAAGATGCCTCCTTCCCCACTGACCTCTTGTCCACAGTCACACATAGCAGAATAACACTCCCCCATCTGTTATAGGATAGAGATCTCCTTCTCCTCCCCCCTTGTAGTATATCAGGCCCTGTACATCTTCTGCTGGTGCAGAGCTTTATGCAAGGTGACAGTTCCTCACACTTCAGTGTTTGGTTCACCTCAAGTAGCTCAGATATCGGAAAAAATGAGCACACTTCCCACCGTGGTGACCAAATGGAGATTGACTGAGGGTATCCGCAGGCCCCCTTATCCTCCTGTCCTGACAGAACAGGCCTGCTGCTAACTCTCTGCATAAGAGAGTCTGGAGACACATCAGAGCAGAAAGCTGGCTGCAGACAGAAGTGGGGGGGGAGTGAACACTTTGAAGCCATTGGAGGTGATGTCAACTTTGCTTAGACTCAAGGTTGGTGTTTGAATATGCTGACCACTAATATGGCACCAGTATCTCTGTCCTCATCTCTGTTTTCTGTCACTTTGCACAATCTGGGCTCGTCTCCTCGGCTCCTGACAATGTCCTTTTGCATCTTGTTATTGTGCGCTTGGAGCTTCAGTCAGCAAGCCGTCACTCAGCCTCTTTGTCTGAAAGTCAGGCCCGTTGTTGCCATTAATTTATTTGTAGCCTGTATAAAGGTGAGTAATACACAATCTACTCCCTCATCAGGAAATCACTGGGATATCCCTCACCACTCACCTTCTTTACAGCAGGATGTAGTTACATTCTTTACAGTCTGACAAATGGCATTTTCTGTGCAGAATTTTAGGACGATGGCCTAACCTGCTGAGCGGGAGCTCATTTTCTTCCATATATCTATAATGTATACAACACAATGGACTCATATAATTGTTTTGCACTAGCAAAAAAAAGCACTCATCCATCAATTTTTCCTGAGCATATAAATATTTATTTTTCCCCTTAGGTTTTTTTCATTTTTGGTATGTTTGTGTATGGCCAGTAATATATTTTAATAGTCTGATTCTAAAAAATATTTCATATCCTGCCTTCTTGTATTGTTAAACAAAGCGGCTTAACAGTAGATCATTGGTAACAGAGGTTTTTAATGCATAGCAGTTAATAGAAAGATGTATGTATGTATATACATATATACTTATTATTTTGTTAAAATCACAGTACAGTTTTTGTGTATCAAGAGAGCCACAGTCATACAGTGTGCACTGACCACCTCAAAAACAAAACAGGACAAAAGCCCCCTTGTTGCAGAAAGGTTGGGTTTTCATTTGTTGAATTTCCAACATTTTTGAGTTTATGCAGTCGGTTCACAGAGGATAAAATCAGCCATCACTTCATGGCCACAGAACAATCAGACACAGCACTCCAGTGTCTTCAGCTGACTCTCCTGGCCCTGTCAAGTCCTCCTTCAATCTGGGAGTCTGAGCAGTCACGTAGAGGTTGACATGATTGCCTTTAAGCAGCCCCTCTTAGCCAGTGACACACAGCTGCAGCCAGACACCTCCTCTGACAGTAAGAGTACCATGATGGATTGCCTTGCCAAAACTGCTGATCAAAGGAGGTTGAAGTTCAGATGTGTGTCTGGCCGCACCAGGCATGTAAAACCACCAGAGATAGCTATTCCTGTCCAAACATCCAAGCATACGTTTTTATTTCGCTGAAAGCTGCCTGATTGAGCTGCAGAGTAATTATGCTAATTATTGGGAATTTATCAGATATGTCAAAACATCTTGTGTCAAGAATATGTGAGTTAATCGATTCAGAGGGAGCAAGTGAGCCTGAGAATCATAACGTACAAGCTTTGGACTTGACACTATGCCGATATTGCAGCAAATACTGCTTACACTTTGACCAGTATTCATACACGCATTAATTCACATAAAATGCCACAAACATTATAGATACCAGCTTTCATCAAACTCTCTGGACTGCAGAAGCACTCTGCTGAAAAGAGCAGACATTTAAAAGTTTCTGACACGTGTTGCACTACCACTGAGACAGTGCCACTGATGTAGGTGGAGCTGACGGCATGAAGCCATCGAAGATAGCTGTGGGACATACCAAGTTTGGTACATGTCAGCTCTCATTGTTGTCAGGATACATCCTAAGAGAAGTCGGAATATGTAAACAGCCTCATTAAAAAGGGGATCTATATGTGTAACGGTTATCATTACTGTTGTGGATGTCAGCACAGCAGACACTGGTACATCATAATGTTTAACCCGTTCTTTTGTTGGAAGCACGAGAAGTGACGACAGGGAAGGACTGTTTGAAATCAGCAGGGGGTTTGCTGGATGTCTGATCGCAGGTGGGCCTCAAGCCATCACAAGCGTGAAGGTTCTTCTGTTCTTTCTGAAGATTGGCACTCAGCGTTATGAACATTAAAGCAGAAGAAGATCATAAAAATATGTACAGGAGCAAGGACTAAGTTGTTCTTTCGTGGCATGCAGCCAAAGAGGTATTTGTGTTGTTTTCTGTATTTAATTTGGTAAAATTATTGTTTACGTGCCATACATGTTAGCCTTTATGTTATGCTAATCTGTCGAACTGTATGTTTAGTTTTCACGGTGAATTGGGAGAGAAGACTTCTAATAAACCAGTAGCGGGAAAACAACTTGTGTCTGCATATGCCTCGGGGGAACTACAATATGAAACACTTTGGGTGGAATGATGGGAAAATGTTTTTAGTGTTTGTCTTCACTCACTTAGGTGGGAGAAATTCTCCAGAAAGTAGAAATCATTTAAAAAATAAAATATATTTTCAATAATGAATTAATCATTTGGAGTGTATTTGACGGAGTGAGGGATGGGTTCTGCTAGGAAAGAATTAGTTTACACTTTGTTTAAATGTTCTGAAAATGCCACAGAGCAGGAGGAGACAATGCATTGAAGCCCATGTTCCGACCAAGCGCCAACTCCAAGGCTTGGAAATTTAAACCAGGGCAAAAGCGTTTAAACCAAACTACAGTTCCTCAAATGACCACTCGAGGCTCCCAAATAGAGTCAGTCCCCATACACTCCTGTGTTAAAATGCCCAACTTTACAGCAGAAATAAACATGTTTACAGTGTGGTATAAAAAACGGTTTTGGCCTCTATAGCTAATTTCCTCTTCCATCACAACTATACAGGGGTGATTTTTTTCAATATAACTAGCTCATTTAAATTATGTTCAGACTAAAGGTATGCATAATTAAGGGCACGGCCGCTTTGAGAGACAGGCAGGAGGGTCTCGCCATCAGCGGCTGGCTTCATTCTGCCTATTCAGCCCGGCCTCAGCTCCACTCACACGCTGCCTCTTTGTCCATTTTTGGCTTAGACATAGCAGGCATTGTGAAACACTATCAATATGGTAATATGTCAAGGGTCAGACTTGGGGTCACAAAAATTATTGGACACAGTCGCCTGCCCACACAAAGGTGTGAGGTTTTGGATGATCATCTTCTTTCTGATGAAGCAGACTAATATTAATAAGTGTGTAACTCCTCAGTAGATAATGCATGACTGCAGAAGAGCCGTGTCACAATTTCAGGCTTGAATTCTTTAAGACAACTTAACTCAGGAGGAAATGAAGTAGTGGAGTGCTGCTACCAGTGACGTGCGGTCAGGGGAGGCAGGTGAGACAGAGCCTCCCCTGTCAATCTTGAAAAGAAAAAAAGTTAACCATAAAATATAATAAATGTTAATATTTGTCGGCTGGTGTGTGTTGTAGGCCCTTTTGCCGTTCGAATCCGATGTTGAAGGAATTTTTTTCGATAAAGAATAGCAGAATTTCCGTATGTCCCGTTCAAATACATGGAGGAGATGCGCAATGAGGCAGCACTTTGCTGTGCCTCTCGGTGGATCGTGT
>NW_018127949.1:2481507-2483003 GCF_001952655.1 Monopterus albus
GTGTTAAAATGCCCAACTTTACAGCAGAAATAAACATGTTTACAGTGTGGTATAAAAACGGTTTTGGCCTCTATAGCTATTTTCTCTTCCATCACAACTATACAGGGGTGATTTTTTTCAATATAACTAGCTCATTTAAATTATGTTCAGACTAAAGGTATGCATAATTAAGGGCACGGCCGCTTTGAGAGACAGGCAGGAGGGTCTCGCCATCAGCGGCTGGCTTCATTCTGCCCATTCAGCCCGGCCTCAGCTCCACTCACACGCTGCCTCTTTGTCCATTTTTGGCTTAGACATAGCAGGCATTGTGAAACACTATTAATATGTCAAGGGTCAGACTTGGGGTCACAAAAATTATTGGACACAGTCGCCTGCCCACACAAAGGTGTGAGGTTTTGGATGATCATCTTCTTTCTGATGAAGCAGACTAATATTAATAAGTGTGTAACTCCTCAGTAGATAATGCATGACTGCAGAAGAGCCGTGTCACAATTTCAGGCTTGAATTCTTTAAGACAACTTAACTCAGGAGGAAATGAAGTAGTGATGTGCTGCTACCTAAAGATCCTGTCTGGAGTGGAAGACTTTTGTGGTTGTAGTGACTAAGGAGTTATTTTTCTGGGCCAGATTCACATTAGTGACATTTATCATTGAGAGGAAAGATGGTATAATTAGCTAGTCAGTCTACTTTAGGCTGAGCTGGCGCTCTTTGGGAAGAGGAATGGACTGCAAGCCCAAGGAGCTGACAGCCAGTCGATAATGTGGCAATTAATGTCATAAATAATTCTAAAGCCAATTATAATAAAATGGACCTCACACTCTAAAACAGCACTTTATTTCCTATCACTTTATGATGTGTTCTGTATCAAGCAGCAGGAGCCGATTTTCCTCTTTACACTTGCATATGTCAAAATCATAATATGAGCCATAAAATCAGAAGGGCCATGCAGGAGATTTATTTGTTGACTTGTGTGCTTTTGGCTTATGAATGTCTTCCTTATTGCTGAAGCATCACCTGCGGTAAAAAGCAAATACAAACTGTAGAATCTTTACTTTGTTTTAAATACTGCATGATAGTCTACAACCTCTTCTGCCCTCCTTTATTTCTATATCAAAGGGTAAGCTAATGCAAAATGTATATGGCCTCTGGCACAAAAGATGGTGGTGTGGCTCTGTACAGGAAGATATGTGTGCTAAAAGCTTGAAACATCTGTGTAAACACATGGGCTTTCGCCAACAATGTAGGCAATGTTCTCATAGCCTTAAGACAGATGTCCAAGGCAATATACCTTGCCCTGGGGCCTTATCGGAATGGCTTTGAGCGTCTGAAAACCTTGGGCTTCAAGCAGTATCCACTTTCAGTATACCAGTTTGACAGCAAAACATAAAAGAATTCAACCTTTGGCTTTTATTTGGCTCCTTGTTGAATTGATTGTACCAGAGTTGAAATGCTTGGGAGATGATGAGTACAGGTGTTTTAATGATGCAGTTGTATCT
>NW_018127949.1:2483563-2485415 GCF_001952655.1 Monopterus albus
TGACTGATAGGCATTTCAGTCCAATCATGGGAGTGTGCCACCACAGGCCAGTCAGTATTGACACTGTGTCAGGACTGAGAGGGGACGCCTTAATCAGCCAGGACACTCTCAACATTGATTTGACAAGCTGTTGTAATGACCCCCTTGTTTTGGTAAAGGATCACTGTTTATCCAAGCTGGCATTGATGCACTTGGAGTGCTGCATTGTCATGGAAACTATTATCAGGAGCCAAGCCTGTGCAGCTGGACAGCGGTTGTCGTCAGAGTGGGACCATTGATTGGTGTGTGTGTGTGTGTGTGTGGACAGTCTCAGCTCATAGAGGATAGTTACCTACAGTAGATATTTGAAATGTATCATAATAACTGTTATTCTAGCTTCTCTACCCTGTGTTGTCAAAATGCGATCTGTGAATTAGCCCCACCTGCCAAATAACAAAAATTACAATAAGTGTTTCTGAATCGTGAGTAGATATTTCCAACAATCAGCACCAGTTTGGGATTTTGTACGTTTCTAGATTAATTACTGTGGTTTTACTATTTGATGTTGATGTTTCACTGGTGCAGGACAAGGTAACTAATTTGATGTTCTGTGAAAGTCAAAGTGAAGGTAGAAGAGTTTTGTTTGATAGCTGTAAGTAACTTGTCTTTCAACTCTCCTTGAACTTAAAGATCTATGATCTCACCCTCTCCTTTTCCAAGGAGGACCACAGATCAAATCTTATCAGATTTGCTAAATAATACGAGAGGCCAGACCTGTCAGTGTTTCCCAACCTTTTTCAGTGTAATCTCACAGCCACAAGATGGGTTCAAGTGCCCCTCTGTCATAGCCCTTGACTTTCATGGAACAGTTTGGTAGTATTTCACTGAAGAGAGAACACAGAGGCTGTTTTGAATCTGTAACTGGACATGTGAATCCAGAAATTGTCTGTGCTTAGCCTTGTTCTCTCTCTCTCTTTAACTCATTTGGTTTGCATTCACACTCTTGCAGCTTGTAGTGATGGAAGCTGGTGTTTCATCCATTTAGGCATCACTTAACTTTCCACTAGCTTTCTAACTAGCTGTCGTGCACTCTTAATTGCAACACTTGGGGTTAAGCTGTTACAGCTGACTAGGCAGCGGGGGACTGGATGGTTATGTTGATGATCATAAATTCTTTTTTTGTTTTCCAGATTAGTTTAGCTTAGACATTTACACCACATTCACATCATATCCTTTCAGTTATTTTTAAAGCCCAGTGGGCAAAAAACATTCACATCAGCTCCTGATGAATTATATTTCTGCTCTTTCCACCTCTATATAGACTCTTTATTTAAAACTCATAAATGAATATGTTTCCTTATACTGGATGAATACAGTAATGTGTTTGTGTGTGCTAGCTACATGTGTTTACTAAGAAGTGATGGCAGTGCTGCTGGCAGCAGGATCAGCCTTTCTGTGAGGTGTTAGACTGTAAATATTATTGGCATGCTGACAGTCTCCCACAGCGCCATGGTGTGTAAAATTGTTAACAAGCAACATGACGGGCCCTCCCATCTCCAGGGTGAGAATATGGAGGGTGTTTTTATCGGCCATTATCCAGAGGGTGCAACAAGGTGCTCGTGTCACATGATCAGTCTGGCAGTCCCAAAGTCATCATCACAGGAGGCTTTAAATATACAGTACAACTGTCCCTGTTTGATAGACAAATGTTTTCTGTGCTGAGCCTCATAGTCAAACATCAGTTCAGCAATTGTAGCTTCATAAAAAGGACAGAGAGAATAAAAAGCATACTTTAGAAAACAAAACATCCGCTTTTAATTTGTGAAAATACAAAATGAAATCATGTACAATTTATGTACAAGCTTATTTTTTT
>NW_018127949.1:2486199-2486955 GCF_001952655.1 Monopterus albus
ATGTGCGTACAAATGAAACAAATGATTGGTGCTTCATCATGTGTATAAATGATTTGTTTTTAGATGTGTATGTATATATATAATTGATCACCAGGTAGCAACAGAATCTAATCAGAATAGCCAATCACTTTTTATGATAGAGCTGTTTTTCATGTATCTTCAAAAAGCATGTCTGATTATGGTATTAAGATTGGTCACTTAATGACCTCCGAGAAAATCCTGTGTCAGGCAGTGCTTGCAGCCAGAGGAGGACTTAGTGCCCACTTTATGCGATATGTGGCTTTCACATTCAATTAACCTACAGACTCATCATACGGTGCCATTGTCTATGGTGTCGTATCTAAATGAAGAGCTCTGCCACTGTATCAGAAACTTTTTGTTTATATTATAATATTGCCAACAAAACAGCTCTATCATATTTGGCTATTGGCATAAAAAAGAAAAGAGAAAAGAATATTCCATAACATTTCAACCCTGGACAAACTTTGCAGATTTACTGTAAAAAGATTTCAGGGGTTTTGGACATTGCAACCAGATGACAACATGAAAACATTTCAAACAAACAACTGAAAAAGGCAAAGATAAATGGACATAGATAAGGCTGAAGCCAGTTGCCATTTACACATGGGCACTGGCTATGGTAACCGTCACAAATGTTGTGAATTAGCTCCAAATGGCAAAGGAATCAGTCACTAACAATGCCATTGTGATGGGACTGCAGCTTGATGTAAAATACACATTTTAACATACTGTACA